>NC_142173.1:3526645-3756645 GCF_029865625.1 Vigna umbellata
CTAAGCGTATAGTGAAAAATGGTGACTCATCACTTGGGCGCCCTTTTTGGAGGCTTAAGCGCAGAAGAGTGTTGCTCACCGCCCGGGTGTAACACCCCTAACGAAATGCCACTTGTAAATAATAAAATCCAAAATTTTTGCCAATATTTTTTTTTTGTTAAATACCATCGCTTATAAACGTTTGTATAAAACCGCGAAAGCAAATAAAACATTAAATGTCCAAACGTATTACAACTAAAATTCAAACCTTACAAATATTCAAATCCGTTGTTTGAAAACATAGAATGTCTTTAAAACATAAATAATCCCATCAATAAAATTTCGCATTCTCTCATCGCGCTACTCTTGCCTTGCCTTATCTAGATCGTCATCTACTCCCGTACAGGTACGATCATCGTAGGTGGAACCACAACCACAAAAGGAAAGGGTGAGTAACTAAGAATTTTCAAACAACAGATTTCAATATTTGTAAGGTTTGAATTTTAGTTGTAATACGTTCAGACGTTTAATGTTTTATTTGCTTCCACGGTTTTATACAAACGTTTATAAGAGATGGTATTTAACAAAAAAAAGATTGGCGTAAATTTTGCATTTTATTATTTAGAAGTGGCATTCCGTTACAAGTGTTACACCGGGCGCCCCTTTTGGGACGCTTGAGCGCCAGAAGCATGAAGCTTGGGCGCCCCTTGCTGAAGCTTAAGCGCCCTAAACCACTGTTGACCACCCGGGCGCCCTAAGTGGGGCGCTTGAGCGCCAGCAACATGGGCCTGGGCCTTGTTTGTGTTTTTTGTCGCTCTATTTAAACTACCCAGATGTCCTAGGTTCTGTATCTTTGGCTGGAGGAGCACAACAACACATTCCTTCACCCTCTGAAGGCGGATTTGGATGCAGAAGCTTCCATCTTCTACTTTTAGGGTTTTTCTATCTCATTCTTCTCCATTGTTCATCTAGTTTATGGTGAACTAAACTCTATTTGTTGTTGGGGGATGATGTAACCTTGTGAACTCTCATGTATTTGTATTAATGCCTAATAACACATGCTTTTTCATTAATTGTTAGAGTAATTCATCTGTTACAACGCTTGCTTTGTTTAACTCGTTCATTAGCATGATTTATGAATTGTATGAGTGTTGGGAGGTTCCTTATAATTCAAGTTCTTGTTGAATTTCTCCCAAGAGTAATATTTCTCAGCGATAAGGGTATGAGTCTTGGTCGTCTTAAAGCTCTTGATCTTCACATTTAATTACTAGGAATGCTAGGAATTGCATGAACTGGTGAATAAGAACAGGCTTATTTCACTGAGGGATCGGGTTTAAGTGATTTAGTGAGTGACATTAACATTAATGCATAAAGAAGAATTCTTACATACATGAGAGGGAACTTGGTGAAATATAACCCCAACAACATACTCATCTCATATTAAAAACAACATTCGTTCATCATTGTGCTATTATGCTATTTATCAAACTGCATTCATATTTAATTTTCTGTCTTTGCATCTGAAACCAATGATCTCGTTTTCTTTAAGTCTTAATTAATCGAGTTATCGCACGACTGTTTAGTGTCGAGAGTCCTCTGGGATACGATACTTGGTCTTACCATTTTATATTACTTGTGCGATTCGGTACACCGTCTGATCCATTAACAAGTTTTTGGCACCGTTGCCGAGGACTCATGGTTTAAACTATTCTATTTATGTGATTCTTGATTAACTTTGACTTTATTTTTATTTTTCTTATTTTTATTTTTATTTTTATTTTTTTATTTTATTTTTAATTTGTGTTTGGTGTCGTTTGTTTTTGTTTTTGTGCTAACAGTGTTTTCTAGGGTTTTGTGTCTAGTGCTTGCAAGATGCAATTCGGACAAGAAGTTAACTATATGGACACTCAATTCCACCAAGGTAATTTCAACCACTGGTGGAAACCTCACTTAAACATGGGTCAAAGTCAATTTGGGAAAGCTTCCGAACAATTTGATAGGCTTCTACAACAACAATGACAACAACAACCCTCTCTCTCAAAAAGAATGGCTAAGATGGACGGAACACTTCAACAGTTAATGCGGATGTCAGATTGTCATCACAAAAGCACTGAAGCGACACTCAGAAAAATGGAGATGGAGCTTGGTCACATACTTCAGAAGCTGGATGATTTTGGGGGCAATATGGAAGTTAACCCTCAGGAGGAATGTCAAGCTATTATCACTAGAAGAGACAAAGTATTAGATGAGAGAAAAATAGAGAAAAAAAGAAGAAAGGTTGAGTGAAAAAGAGAAAGATGTAAAGGAAGAGGAAGAAAAAGAAGAGAGAAAAAGTGAGGTTGAGAGAAAAGAAACAAAAGAGGCTAAGAGAGAAAAGAAAAAAATTGAGAAAAATATTTTATACCCCAAGGAGGAAAAAGAGAGGGAAGAAAAGAAAAAGAAAGAGAAGGAGAATGAGAGAAAAAAGAAAGAATCATATGAAAAACCCCTTCCTCACCAAAAGAAGTATTATAGGAAGCAGAAGGAAAAAAAGTTTGAGCGTTTCATGGATATCTTCAAGAAATTGGAGATTAAAATTCCTATGATTGGGACACTGCAATAGGTTCCTGGTTATATTAAATTCCTGAAAAAATTCAACAAAAAGAAAAAAATATCCAAA
The DNA here is from genome assembly GCF_029865625.1 of Vigna umbellata. Lineage (NCBI taxonomy): Eukaryota > Viridiplantae > Streptophyta > Magnoliopsida > Fabales > Fabaceae > Vigna > Vigna umbellata. Next base: position 3,529,284 of record NC_142173.1, read on the forward strand.
AAAGGGAATAATTGAGGCACAGGGAAATTGTAGTGGGTCAAGCTAGTGATGTTAAAGAAGAGCTTGCTGGGAGGCAACCCGGTTTCTGATTTTTTTTTTATTTAGTTGCGTGGTGTGGATTTGATTTTTTTTTTGCAGTAATGACAGGATCTGCTGATGGATGCTGGACAACATCTACTGAGGGATGCTAAGAGGATTCAGATAACAACATCTACTGATGGATGCTGCTACGATGAATGATAGCCCAATTTTCTGAAGTTTTCTTTTTAGTTGATTTAATTGTGTGTGTTTGAGTTTGTTTTAGGTTAAATGTTGCTTCTGATAGCAGTAATTACAATATCTACTGATGGATGCTTCTACAACATCTACTGATGGATGTTGCTATGATGAGGATGATGAATGACAACATCAACTAATGGATGTTGTTATGGAAGAGGACGGTAACTAGACATCTACTGATGGATGTTAGGTGATTAGGCATCTACTAATGGATGCCGATGAAGATGAGAAAGATTGGTGTCTACTGAGGATCCGCTAGATTTCGTTTTGACTTTACATAATCAATGCAAATAGTTCCATTCTTTAGTATTTGCTTCACCAAATTGTGTCTTAATTGTATATGTCTATTCTTTCCATTGTAATTCTTGTTTTTAGCTATAGTTATTGTCGATTGGAAATCACAGTGTATTGACATTGATAGGTGTTAACTCATTGACAAGTGTACCAAATCGTATCAAGTAATATAAAATAGTAAGACCAAGTACCGTTTCCCAAGAGACTCGTGCTCCTAAACAATCATGTAATATCTTAACTAATTAACACTAAAGAACGATTCCAATGATTTAAATTGCAAACTTGAATGTAAAATTTGATCAATTGAGGCTAAACACAAGAGTGAATGGATGATGTTGATAATATAAGATGATAATGTTGTTGGGGTTCAGATCTCACCGTCCTTACTTTCATGCATATAAAAATTCATCTTCTTCATTAAATTGTTAATGTCACTCTCTAAATTCACCTAGGTGTACAATGATGGAAGAATGAGATAAAATCCCTAGAAAGAGAAGAGGATAGCTCCTGCATGCCAAATCTGCCTCCAAAGGGTCAAAATGTATGTTTTAGAGCTTCAGTCGTCAAAAGATGTGAACCCTAGGGCGTGCAAATCCTTAAATAGATCAAAAATAAGTTCAAAGGCCCAACATGCTGGCATTCAGCGCCCCTACTTAGGGCAACCGGGCGATCTTGCGAGAGAAGTGACGCTGAGGATCCTGAAAGAGGCAACCAACCTCAGGGGGCAAGCAGGCGCTGGTGCGTGACATTTGCTAACAAAAATTGAACGTTACATTGCAATTATGAATGTTAATGAGAAAGTAAAAATGTGTACCTATGAACGTTAATGAGAAAATAAAAAATTGTGCAATTATGAATGTTAATGAGAAAGTAAAAATGTGTACCTATAATGAGAAAATAAAAAATTGTTGATCAACGTTTGAAAACTAACATTTTTTTTTCAATAAATTCTTATTTTACAACCAATGGACTGATTCTACAATATAATGTAGAAAGCAAAATCTAGAAGGTCTAACATTTTTAATTGATTATTAATTGATTATTAATTAATTATCATAAGAGTGTGCTTATATGTTATTTTCTTTTCTATCCTAGGTATCTTTATGTGTAATCTTAATGTTTGATTCTTATTTTGGAATGTTTTTGTAAAAGGTTTGGAACACCCTGAATGTTCTCAATTAATATATTCCTTGATGCTTATAAAAAAAATAATATTGAATTATTGAATTAGTATGTTGCTTATAAATATTAATTTTTTTCATTCTTTCTGTTCTACGTCAGATTACTTTCATTCTTCTATAAGAGTTTGAAAATAATATACAACAAGAAATATAGGGTCTCTACTTGATTATCTGATAATATCTTAATAATTGAAAGGTCAAACTAAATCATTCATTACATGCTTCTACAGTAGCCTAAGAGAAGTTTGTATAACTAGATTATGAAGGTCATGGCTATACTCTCACACTTTATACTCTTAACTTTTGCAAACACTAATATGGGTATCAGATTCTATGCATAAACATCACCATAAATTAATGCTGAGCATGATATAGGATGAAAGAAACAATTTTTAGAATATGTATTTTGTATTTTATAAACCATTATTCATTTTTAACTAAGTAGGTTCAGTGAAAGATAAAGAGAAGCAAAATACCAAAACAGATGTTTAAAAAATGCATCTATGACATCTATGTTTGAGAGTTATTGAGATTAATACAACCTGGCCTGCTGAAAATTCCAAAGTTCATAGTATATATATATATATATATATATATATATATATATATATATATATATATATATATATATATATATATATATATATATTAACTGCCTGATCAAATAAATTTTCCTTCACTGTTTGAAGCAAAAATCTGATTATGTTTTACAACAGGGAATGGGAGAAGATAAGCAAGAAATGGATTTGTATTTTATACTGTACATGATGCTCTACATTCACGAAAGGAAGAGAATGCTTCCATCAAGTTGCCTGCAACAATTCTCTGATATCGTACCCTTGAAGCTATACAGACAAACAGCAGAAGAAGCATTCTTATTGTTGAATAAAAGTTGATGGTAAAAACTAACAGAATTTGCAAACATAGAGTTACAATAAATACCTGCAGAAAAGTAAGAAATAATATCACTCCCGAATTCCAGAAGGCATGGATAGTGATTGGAGTGAGAAGGTTGTGAGTTTGAGCATATGAAAACCCCAAAGCAGTCCCTATGTATGTCACAAGTTTCTGTTATTTTCTTCACAGTATGTGGAAGAACAATATCATCATTCAAGAATAAAACAACTTCTGAAATTAAAAGACCCTTCTTTTTTTCACTTTTCCCCCTTGTTCAAATTAAATTATTGTGTATTCAATATCTACCTAAACATTGTAATAGAAAATTTCCTTGTTTCCATTTCTGAAGATCAACTTGTCATGAATTACACCATACCTAGAACAAACAACTGTGGAAATTCTCCAGGAGTGAGATGTGCAAGGGCAAACACACTGGCGCTAATGACAACAGCAACTGGTGTAGGAACCCTGGTGAATGAGAAAAATTGCACCGGTAACAATCAATTCACAAAATCATGCTTCAGCAATTGAGTTGAGGCATCCATGAATGCATCTCATTAAGCTAAATCTACAAATTTTGCATACAAGTATATTCACTTATATAAATAATTTTTCACAAAGAAAGCATAAGAGAAATTTCAAGCTTTGATTCTGCCTAACATTGCTAATCCAAATAACTCAGACCAACACAATTGTTGAAGCCTGCACTTGTTGAAGCCTTATCTGTTCAATTATCTTGCCATTGTATATCTAATTCAAAAAGGGAAAAGTCCCATTTTCAAGGCAAGCTGTAGTTTCTTTAACATGACCTATTATGGTATATGGAAATGAAAGAACGGTAAAATTGAAAAGGGGAAAAAACTTAATCAACAAATCAACAGGTCTCAAATAGAAAGGAAAAGATATGAAGGTAACCAATACCACTTAGTCAGAGAAGTCATAAAAAATCCTCTAAATACAGTCTCCTCAAGGAGTGGAGCAAGAACACCTGTGATGCCCACTAAGCAGACAGTACTACAATGAAAAGAAACAGAATCAATCACTTGCTTGAAAATCTGGCATACAGAACCTAGATGGAAACCTTTGAAAAATTCCTTTCATTGATAGGAGGGACTATGAAATTCCAGTCCACAACCACAATATTGTGGTTTTAAATAGCTCTGCAACTACAATTTGGCTCACTTTACTGCAAGTTATCAAAGCATAACTGAAGCAGCAACTGCAATTTTAAATAAGGGAACGGAATATCTTAAATTACCTTAGATTTGAAGATCCAATTAATGGAAGCAAGCGAACAAGAGCATCAGTCTGAAAAGCAGTTTATAGAAGCATATAAGAGATACCCACATGGTTTAAAGTCCAGAAAAAGAATTAAACACTGTTATAAAAGGAAAACTTTAACAGCACAAAGTAATACTCCTATCAAGACAGATTAATTCTGCTAAGGTACAAGAGCAAGATATAGTCGACAACATACTATAAACTGCTATGATGTAATTCTAAGATCAGTGGTTCAATACTGATGCTATTGGAAATCAGTGAACCTAAATTGCCTCCTCCCATGCTACAAAGAAAATAGTTGAACATATAGAAGGAAACTAATAATTACATGTGCATCGGCCAGTAAAATTTGAAAAATAGAGCATACACCTCTCTTTGTGGGGTTTCTCCACTGAAGAAAGACACGGCAACTCCGGTCAATGCAATGGCAATTATGGCACTAACAAGTCCAACCCCAGCCCAAAAAAGCCAACCCTTTTGAAGATTGAAAGGTTCCCTCAAATCTGTAACAATGTTTTTACCATTGAATGGAAAAGCATCAGCGTGTAACAAGTTCTAATTCTTCCAAATAGAAGCCAATTGCAAACTAGATATCGGATTAAAATGAGATCTAAACCAACATACAGAGATAAGCATGCACAAACTGGTTTGTATTGGTTGTAGTGAACCTCAGTAAATGCATAATACTTTTTCTAGTCTTAAGGTTTGATGCCAGCCATTAATATAAACATCGAGGAATAACTTTTGCATGAGCACAGTGTCTATAAGTGCAGTCAATAAACAGCTCTGGATGTATTAAAATAATAATCAAGCTTGTACTGAAATCCATGTTGAAGTTATCTTAATATTATTTTGAGCTTTAGATGCACCATACTCAGCCTCACACAAATATTGCTCACACTGAAAACCTTTTTGTCCATATCTAGACGTAATTGAAAGGCTCTTAAATGATAATACCGTATTTGAACAAGTCTTCAGGAAGTGGCTGGAAAGTGTTGGCAACACTATATATGATTCCAAGTATAACAGCAGTTGTTATTCTGCCAAGACAAATAATAGGAGAAACTAAGAAAGTAATCCAAAACCTTACATACTTCTTTAGCACCAGAAAGAAAATTGGAATAATTATTATGTACAGACAGTAGAAAGGCCAAAGGTGTTTCATACTTTTATTACTTACAGATTGATCTAGTAGACCGTACTAAAGTTTAAAGCTAATTGGAAATAATGATGATAATAACAGTTAATGCACTTAGAAACAGTATGTTCACATATCACATGATAAAATGCATTTAGTAATCATGAGTATTATTGTCTACAGAGTGCACTCTATTAATCTTTCCTAATATTTGGGCTCAAGACCAAAGTCAATCTATGAAATCGGCTTATAAGGTAAGGATTGTCAAAGCTTTATGTGAAACTAAACCACTATTTAGTTGCAATTAAGGCAACCCCAAAGAGGCACAACTAAGGAAGGCCAAGGGTCAACAAAATTAAGGTGGCCTCCCAACACTCCCCCTCTCACACAAGGTTGCTAAAGTGTGGCAAATGCAAGTGACCCAATAATGGATATAGAATAGGCTTTGATACATTATAGAATTTGGGATTACGACCTAATTCAACCCCCATGATGTCCACTTGCAAGGTGAGGGTTGGCCAAGCTGTATAAGCTCTACAATCATATTGTGAATGTGAGACTAAAACTCCACCCTTGAGAAAAATTAAAGCGGCCCCCAAAAAAGTCACAACCAAGGTAGGGCATGGATGACCGTAATTAAGGTGGTTTTCCAACAATATTAGCCTACGAAATAGAAACTTTTAGTTTCCTGGAAAACTGAGATTGGGAAAGTATGTTTACCTTTTAAAAAATAACATCCTCAAGGAACTATGTTTCGTGGGAATGGCTTTTAGCCAAGTTTATCACAAAAAATTTGTCATGGAGGAGGTGGGAATCTAACTTTCCCAATTTAAAATAAAAAATTTACTAAAAAAATGACCATATTACTAACTAATTCATTCTAAGGTATGAACAAATTTTCCGCCAACCAAACGTTCCCTAAGTCTATCAAGAACCTACATATGTGGATTATATGCAGAACCCTCTCTCCTCCCTTTTCAAATCCCCCTCTAAAATTCAATAAAACCAAACTTTACAAAGTAAGCCAGCCTTCAAACATTTCAGTAGGATGCAAGTTTTGAGCAAGAAGTAATTGAATCATAGGATGTAGATTCCAAGAACACCAAGTGATCTTCCTAAGTAAAATGTAGCTTCACATCTTTTCAGCAAATCAATGACTCATCCAAGAAAAATCATTAGCAAAAAAGTGGAAGTAGTTTCAAAATTTACCAACCAACTTTATGAATTACGAAGGTATGAGAGTCCAAAGGAATAACATACCCCTGATCTAACAAAAGTATCTCTGCCTTATCATCTAAACTTAGCACATCAAGTTTGATCCCAAGATATGGAAGAGCAATTGCTTCAGTCAAACCTGTCAACACAAAACTGCCTGGGAATAAATTAATGGCCCAAAATACACCACAAACAGTAACACAGAAATAAATTATAACTTGTGTAGGTAAGAAGTCCCCAGATGACATTTTCTCAGTAGATTTACATTATTTCAACTTTGATATGAAATCATAACAGCTATTCAAAACACACCCCAATCCACAAGCAAGGGAGGTCAATGAAACTGTTTGCCATTCCCAAGGCACCTCCCATCGCCTCAGAATAGGCCATTCCAATCCCGATTCCTGAAAAACAGACAAATACAAAGAACAATACAAGTAATTTATACAATTATTTATAAAGAATATGATTAGAATCTATTGATAATATAAAAGGTGTTTACATCATCAATCAATAGTACATTATCATGCATGCAAAGATTACTGACAAAAGTAATAATTACTTAAATAATACATGAGAGATCCATAATTGATGAACAGTGCAAAAATCTTCATAAGCAATGTGTGAAACTAAATTCTTTCATATGTTTATTGTAAACAAAAACAAATAACATAAAGACCTATAACTCAGGTGAAACTGAAATGCACTCACATTCACTCATGCAAAGGGAATCATATCATCATAGTAGATTTAAATTTGGTATTGAATAAACTGAAAAACCAATCACCAGATACCCACATTAAAAAAATATGTTTTTTCTCCTTCATTTTCTTAGCTTGTCACAAGTAGCATAGAAAAGTCAAACACTTCTTAATCATGAAGCATCGGAAATGATATAGCATCAAACAACAATTCCCACGATAACTTATATAAACTGAAATTCCGGGAAAGTAATTGCATAGGAAAAAAATAGAAAAATAAAAAACAAAGATGAGAAAACAGAGTGCCTTGTCTCCAGCGTTGGAGAAGCAAACTGAAGAGAGTGCCCTTTTTGAACCCAAATTCAAGTGGTGCAGGAAAAAGGGGTTCCTGTGGAGAAATACGTGGCTTTGTTTTGAGATGGTTTTGAAGGAAGAACAAATCTTGTGGGAACCAAAGAGGGTGGAAGGTGGTGGCGAAAACACAGAAGAAGCAATGAACATTGAATTTGAAAGCATTATGTAAAGTTGAGATTTTGGAAGTTGGATTCGCGAAAGAAGATCTTTGAATTAAAGCTTTGGATGATTTGCCCACCAGCAGAACAGAAGACAGAAGAGTGGATAAGGGTCGACACTACTCTTCCAGTTTCATTACCTGAACTGCTTCAAAAATTATCGATGAAATGATGTTTGACCTTTGTATACTATTGTTTTTTTTTTCTTTTACGATAAGATTTTGTTGAAAGTACAAATAATTTATATAAACTAACTAAAAATGTTTAAGAAGTTATTATAAAAAATATATGCTAATGTGTGATTAGATATTAATATAAAAATAGTTGTACTATAATGATGCCACTCGCACAAGCTACACAATAAAATTCATAATGTGTAATTTCAACTTGCACTTAGTATAAAGTTGAACATTCCAATTTATATTTTGGTTTAGGATTCATTTTCTGTTCTGGACTGTTAATCACAAGGGCTTTCATAATATATAATTCAGAATGTAAAACTTTATTCTAAAATGTTTGTATTAAAATACAAATTTATATTATTAAAATATAAAAAATATATTTTAAAATATACCATCAAAAATATAAAATATAAAATTTCTTTTAAATTATACCATTCAAAATACAAAATATATATTCCAAACTATACATTTCAAAATATAATACTCGCAAATTAAAATACAGTATATTTCAAATTCTACAATTCTTAGTTTTAATAAAATAATATATAAAGCTGTAATTTTGACATTTGAGAGCAAGAGGAAACTATGTCTAAGAAACAATGTCTAAAAAGAAATAGCTCAAATCATCTTATTGTGTTAGCCATTTCTTCATGCAGCTTGAAGTTTTCTCTTTACACCTCATAGCATAGTGAAATGTCTTTAACACCCTCTATTAAAAAATTATTAAAATCCTAATCTTTCTCCTTCATCTCCTTTACCGGGTCGTGAGGCGTTCTTCCTCCTTCCTCCACACCATAGGGACTACATCCGTGGGAAGAAATATAATATAAAAAAGTGTGACACATGATGCATCTCAATGCATATTCAATGGTTGCATAAACTAAGGATGAATGAAAAAGACATAATGGTTTTAGATTCCTCATTATGTAAGTATTTTATATTTAACATTCTTAAATGTATTTTTGAATTGGCTTAATTACCTACTTAGTCCCCATGTTAAGAGGTGAATTGCTGTTTAGTACCCGGTTTTAAAAATGAAGACATTAGGTCCCTATATTATGAAAAGTGTATGAATTTAGTCCTGTCCGTTAAGTTGGTAATAACGGTGTTAACTCCGCGCTGACGTGGCCACGCTTCTTTTCTCTCTCCTCTGCTCTTCCTGACACCTTCTGATTTTCTCTCTCTCCTCTCCTCTGCTCCTATTATTAATTTAGTCTAGAATCTTAAACAAAAAAGATTAGGTTAGGAGCAGGCATTACACATAACACAGCCCAAGTTCTAGAGAAGACAACCTTAGCCAAAAACAAAGCATGGGTTTACTGTGGTGGCGAAAGGGGAATAAACCCCAACAAAATTCCCAATCCTCCTCAATTCCCAAATCCAATGCCGCAGACACAACCAAACCCCTCGCTGAGGCCCCAGGCATGAACGGCGCCGTCGAGGTTCCCCGACCACCCAACGCCACCGTGTCGGTTTTCGAGTTCGGCACCGTCGCCGCCTCCAACGACAAGGTCACGCTAGCCGGCTACTGCCCCGTATCTGAAGACTTCGAGCCGTGCCGCTGGGAGATACTCCCAGCAACTCAGTCCAACGCGCCTCAGTTTCGCGTAGTTTTTTGATCTCATCTCTCTCTTCTACTTGTTCTGCTTATGCTTATGGGATTCAATTTTATCTACTTTTGCTATAAAATCACCTTCGAGTTGCTTTTAGCGAAATTCTCCTCTCTCTTGTGTGCTTTTTCTAATCTCTCTTTTCTTTTCGTCTTGTCAATTTGTTTACATTGAATCCATGTGATGTTCACAGTTTCTTGAATTGGCACTTTGTCATTTTGGGTTAAATGTTTCTGTATCAAAGTCCCAATGGGTTCAAATTACCTAATAACTAGTCTGGGAGTTAGAACACTCAGAATAATAACTATCTTGTTTTACTTTGAGTGCTGTTTAAGTTATTTAGCAACTTTTTTCCAAATTCGGCATTAGGATCGATGATTTTGGTGATGAATCACGCTTTTAAATGGATTTGAAAACTAAACTTATATGGTAGATGTTTTTTAGGAGGATATTGCAGTGATCATGTTCCTCTGATAGGTCATGGCGTTCATAGACACCAGTTTCCTCAGAACTTATTCTGCAGTGATTCATTCTCTAAATTTTAGTTTACTCATTTTCTTCTGTGTTTTCTGAATATATTTGCATCATTTGGTGCAGTACTCTGTGTTTGGTGTTTGGATTTAGACAATCGTTGCATTAAGAAAATATTTTTATCTTTACTTCCAAATCCTTTAGAACAGGATTAAACCTAATCAATTTGTAAACTTTCATCAAACACTCACCCAAAAGTTTGTCTTTATGGCATCACAAATGGATTCACATGCTGATAATACAGAGGACACAACTCAAAATCAAGAACAAGCAAGTCAAACACTTATTTAGGAATCTAATACCCCTTTAACATCTTCGTACAAGCCAAGCCATATCTCATAAATTTAGAAACGATCTAATGACCAGGATCCTGGCTTCTCATAATTTATTTATTTTCTCGGTTATATTTTAATTTTTTTTAATATGGTAATAATAATGCTTTGAAATTTTCATCCTAAGGACTTGTTAATTTTTTTATAATAATTTTACAAAAATGTAAAAGTAAAAAAATGTATATTGAAAAAAAATTATTTCATGTTTTGTACTTTTTCGAAAGTATGTTTATCATCGACAAATTTGGTTCTTAAAAAGAAGTATGTTTTATCAATGTTTTGTATGGTTATTGATATTTTTCGTTTTATTTATTTATTTCACTTTCAGTTTAAAAAAAAAAGTTAAACTTTGAGTCAGAAAAATAAAATTCATACTCAGATTATTCATAAGAATTAAAAATATTTGTTGGTGCTAAAAGCATTTATACACGTTTTTTAAAATTAAGTAATTTATTTTTATTGAAAATTAATCATTGTAACATTAAATAATCTAGCAAAAGTAAATTATAATTTTCATCTGAAAAAGTTAAATGTTTGTTAAAAAATATTATTATTATATTTAAAAATAATAAAAAGAAACCCACAAGAGAGTCATGTCTTTGGTATTGTGTTTTAATTAGTGATAAAAGTACAGTAAAATATAATAGAATGAGATGGATAGAAGGAAATATAATAATAATTCATTTGAAATAAACATAAACAGAATTAAATATGTCTTCTCTAGAACTTGGGCTGTGTTATGTGTAATGCCTGCTCCTAACCTAATCTTTTTTGTTTAAGATTCTAGACTAAATTAATAATAGGAGCAGAGGAGAGGAGAGAGAGAAAATCAGAAGGTGTCAGGAAGAGCAGAGGAGAGAGAAAAGAAGCGTGGCCACGTCAGCGCGGAGTTAACACCGTTATTACCAACTTAACGGACAGGACTAAATTCATACACTTTTCATAATATAGGGACCTAATGTCTTCATTTTTAAAATCGGGTACTAAACAGCAATTCACCTCTTAACATGGGGACTAAGTAGGTAATTAAGCCTTTTGAATTTTGGATTGGACAATCTAAAGATTATATCTAAGTCTGAATTAGTTAATCCAAAATATATTGTAGTATTTGAAAATATATTTCAAATTAACTAATTTAGTGAATTTGAGAATCATCCATCTAAAATATATTTTTGAGGAATATATTTTAAATTAATTGATCCAAATATATTCTTCAAAAATATATCTTGGATTAATAATGAACTCACATTCTCAACATATAAGTTTCAATTAGTAATTTATATTTATGCTAATAAAGATAAATATTATCCTAAACTAATGCTTATGAATTATTATAATAATTAATGTAATGAAATAAATAAAAACTGATATGAGTAGTCAAAATTAAGAGTCATGATAGAATATTAAACAAAATATTTGATTTTGTTTAACTCTTCTTTCAAATCAGTGGTGACATGGTGCTAGCAATCTCCTTGGCTAGGTTGGGCCAAAGCTAGAAGATATGCATGTAGGTGTATTTTCTTGGATGAATGGTGCGAAAATGTGGTGGTAAATGGTCCAAGAATGATGAGCTAAGGTAAGGACGAGGTAGAAGCGCAAAGCCTCTTGGAGATATGGTGGCGGTGGTGTAGTGTTTGGTGGCTCCAAGAGAGGTTAGGCCAACTCAATGAGAAAGGTGACTAGAGGGGCCTATGGGTTGCTCTAGTCTTGATCTAAGATGAGTAGTATGGCTAAAAATGGGCAGCACAACATTACTCAACATCAAAGATGAAATACAAGGGTGGAGACACCTCTATTTATAGGCCAAGGGAGTCTCCTTCTAACCATAAAAGCATGATCTCCCACCTTTGCTCTCATTGGCAAAAAATGAGGCCTTCAAAGGAGTGGACAAGTGTCCACAAATCCTCTCCAATGATGGGAGGACATGTGGCCACTCACAAAACACAATCATTTCCATTCCTAGAGTGCCATGTGACCACTACTAAAAGCAAAAACTCTCCACTCCTAAGGTGTCATGTGACTACCTTTTAAAAAGTAAATCCTCTCCAATGGAAGCATGACACATAGAACAAACTTTTCACTTGGTTTGGATGTCTAACTTTTAAGGAAAATCCTATGCTACTTAAGCCTTAATACAAGCCTTAAACAAACCTACACTACATGGCCTAATACAATGGCCTAAATTCCTACACTACTCTTCAATCCATGCTCCATGATGGCTCCAAAGATGGCTCACAAGGTAGAGTTGATGTCATCTTCATGGATGGCTTCCACTCTCTTGAAAGTGCTTGACAATGGCTAGGGGATTTGCCACCATTCCCTCCCTCTTGAAAATGATTTTCCCTCAAATCTTCAACGTGGAAAAGGCAAACTTCCTTATCTTTTGTGGAGTTTCTTTTGTGTGCTTCTCCACCAAGGTCAAATACCCACTTTATAACACAAGTTAGAACAAATGTTATAATAGTGAGTAAATGAAGAATATAGCTCCCAACAATGATACACCTTAAATCAAATGAATGATCAAGGTCTTGAAGAGTAAGAGAATTTTTGAAGCTTTTATTTGTCTTGTGTTGGATATATATGTTTGAAAGACTATCAATTCCAACACAAGAGTTAATTTTAGGGATAATGTCATCATACCCTCCCTTTTGACAATGATTTGTCCTTAAATCTTCTTGTTTTTTTATGACAAAAACATTTTTTCTTATTATTGGTTAATTTGTGTATCTTTCCACCAGGATCAAAGATCCATATGCAAGTGTCATTAAACTCAAAACCAATAATCTTATTACCCACAAATAACATGTATCTAGATGAAAGATTTAAATAAGATCTTGTGCTAATTTTAAAAGAATTTACTTGAAAACTTTGAAGGTCTCCACAAAATTGTTTGTGTTTACTTTGAGTTAATTGTATCTTAGAAGGTAACATCAACTTAATGTTTGATTTGGAAAAATTTGAGGAGTTAAAAATAGTGGGAGGTGAAAAAGAAGTTGAAAATTTTTCAAAAGTAAAAGTTGGAGTTATGAAAGATGGTTGGATGTAATGAGAAAAGTTCAAGGATTGGAAAAATCTCTTCATCGTCTTAGTCTCAATCATAATTGTGGGAGTGGTAGGGGGCTTTAGAAACCCTTCCTTTTCTTCTCCTATCTCAATCTCTTCTTTTACTCTCTTTTCTTTCTCATTCCTTTCTTTTACCTCTTTTTCTTCATACTCTCTTCTTCTTTCCTCCTCATTTTTCTCTCTTCTTACTTACTCCTCTTTCTTTCTTTGTTCTATCTCCCTTTTCTCATGCTCCTCATTCTCTCTTTGTTTTTTCTTCCTTGTTTTGTCTTCCTCTCTTCTTCTCTTAATCCTCCTTAAATCCTTTTGGAATTTTTCTTGTTTTTCATTAAGGATTCTAAGCTCTTTTTCTAAGGTAGCAAGATATTGTTTTCTTTCAACTCTTCCTTTCTTTTCTATCTCTCTCATTTGTTCATCTCTTATTCTTTGAATCTCTCTTTTTCTCTTGTCACTCAAGAGCTTTCTCACTTTTTCTTCAAACTCATCTTCTCTTTCAAAGAACCTTTCTACACTTTTTAGAAAAGTTTTTCCTCTTTTAATGAGTTCTCTCATCTCACATATTTGGTTTTGGTTTAATATAAGGGAAGAAGGAACAAATTTTCTTCTCATGCATGCTCTCAAGTCACACCAATCTTTAATTGAAGATTTTCTACCTTTCTCAACCTTAGATTGCCTTTGATTCCACCATTCACTTGCATGTGCTACAAGCCTAGAGATGCATAAACTAAGTATATGATATTTACCATGCCTAATTAGGAATGGATAAAGTTCTTCTATTCTTTTCTCCCATGCTAGGTATGATAATGCACTAGTATTCTCACCAAAGAATGGAAGGTCACTCTTAACTTTATAATGTTGCTCATCCTCACCATGACTTAAATGCAAGCTACTATAAAAACTCATTTGTTTTAAAAGAATTAAAACAAAATCACAAATAATTCTAGACACTTTTAAGATTTTCAAAATGGCTTATGCAAACAAACTTAGTATTTCAAATAAAATTCCTTAAGAGACTTAAGGAGACAAGAGAAGCTTAAGTTTACTTCTAGGAAAGAGAGGTGAATCACTATGGATTGCTTAGAAACCAAATCTTTCCTAGCCAAAGCTTACCTCAAGTTCTCTTGTACCAAACTTCTCAAAGGGATTTAAACTTGAAATAAAAGTTGACACACACTAGACTATCACTATTAAAGAAAGCAATTAAAGCTAATCTATGCGACCTAATGGTGAAGTTAGAAGGAACTTTGCTCCCTCACACTTACCAACTACAAAACGCAATATTAATCAAAGTCCAATGTTCTTGTTAGGACACATCCTAACAAGGCCAAATATTACAACTCCAAAAAGGAAAAAAACTACAATTTTACAATTCAAAGAAAATACACATAAATCTCTCTTTCTCACCAAGTGTATACTCTCCCGTATTGTCTTTTAGACCAAGACTTCAAGCTTCCCTTTGAGGCCTCCTCACCTTTGGATGTACCCTACTATTTTGGGTTGTTATCCCAATGATCCTCACGTTCTTTTACCATCCAAAGACCCACACCACAAATTAACACTACTAAAGCCAAAAGGAGTCCAAGGAAAAAGCAAGAAAAAGTCTAAAACGAACAAAGGCTCTTCAAAAGGAATTTTACTTTGACAAAAACATGAATGTTTAGAAGACAAACAACCAATTAAATGGTAAGAAAGAAAAGTTCACACAGCAAAAGGAGTTACCTAAAGAAAGGCACTAGAATAGATCACAAAAAACCAAAACTACTAGAAAATCATAAGGTGCTTTTTTCCTTTGGCAAGCTAGATCAAATGGTGCACTAAGGCAACCTTTTTTTAGATCATCATGGTTGCTGGAATAGAAGCTTGAGGACATAAAAATAAGCTCCAAATCAACATCACAGTGCTCACACAAAGTTGGTTAAATATGGTACATGCATGTACTTTTACTTTTACTCTTTTTGCTTTTGCTTTTTGTACTTTTTGTCTGCTTTTCTTTTGTACCTTTTGTCTCTTTTATTTTTTTTTTTTGAAATTTTTTAACACAAACACACACCAAATCAGATCTCAAATATGGAATGTTACAAGGAGTTTCAAGTTCATACAAGCTTATAGCACCAAAATGAAGAAAACCTACTAGAATAAAATATAGCATGAAACACAAAAAGTGACATAATGAAACCCTAACTCTATGAACTTGTTCATGATCTAACAACAATATTGTTGTAATTTGAGATAATATCTTTAGAATATTTCTAATTAGAGGAAATAGATACATAATCTTTTATTTTATTTTAGTTTTCCTAGTTTCCATATTTCCCTTTTTACGAGAACCAGATTATTACAAATAAAGGGTATGGGAATGTATTTTTAATGATTTGAGAATAATAAAATAAGTCTAATTTTCAACTTGGTGTCAAAGCTCTTGATCTCGGGGCTCGATTTCGCTGTAACAAGTCGCACTGCCGCAGTTGTCGCCGTCGCCGATTTGGGTCATTCATAGGGCAGAAAGGTGCGCCCAACACCAGCGATCACAACGCCGGAAGTCGCTCTGTGAGAGGAGCCGCCACGCGCCACCACCGTTGCCGGCGCGTGTAGCCCACGCGCCCACCTCCGGTGAGACCCACTCGCCGCCACCGTCATAGACAGGGTCGCCGGAGCCCCCTGAGTCTATTCCTAGGGTCGTGACGACTCGTTTTGATTGTATTTGAGTAGATCTGAGTTTTAAGTTTTGCTCTTTTTTTCTCGGTGTGACCCACTCGTCGTCGCCGCCACAGAAGAGTCGCCTGAACCTCCTGAGTCTGTTTTTAGGTTTAGTGATGACCCGTTTGGCATATATTTGAGAAAATCTGAGTTTTAACTTCTGCTCCTTTTTTCTCAGTGTGACTCATATGTCGTCATCGTCTTAGAGACTCCTAGTTGCGTTCTACGGGATGTCTGAAGTAAAAATTATTCCTTTGAAAGCAATGGATGAATCAATGAGTAAGCCCTTTGGATCATGTACTCTGTCCATAAAAGGTAAGATTTTCCTCAATACTGTTGATCATGTGTCTCAAGGTATTTGGATCCTTGATTCAGGTGCAACTGATCATATGACACCTTTCAATGTGTCCTTCGACTCATATGGTAAAAGAAATAAAGAACAACTTATTACAGTTGAGAATGGTCAGGGTATACCTATATGCAGCTCTGGGAATATAATTTTAGACTCATCTATTGTATTAAAGGATGTTTTACATATTCCTCAATTAGCTAATAGTCTTATCTCTGTGCAAAAACTCACAAAGGAATTAAATTGTTCAGTAACATTTTTTCCCACTTATTGTGTTTTTCAGGACCTTGGCACGGGGAAGACAATTTTAACTGCTAAAGAGCAGAGTGGGTTGTATTTTTTAGTGTTTAATGACCAAAGCAACACAAAAATCATGAGTCAAAAGGCTACATCTGAGACATGGGCAAAATCTCAAATATGGTTACATCATCAAAGGCTTGGGCATCCTTCATTTACTCTTATCAAGTCCTTGTTTCCCCACTTGTTACCGAAGAGTCTGTTGAGTCTTTTAAAAGTGATATTTGTCAATTGTCAAAACATCATCGTGCATCTTATCCTATTAGTCACAAAAAGATTAGTTCTCCAATTGATTTAATTCACTCTGATGTTTGGGGTCCTGTCATAGATTCTATTTCCGAAGCCAAATGGTCCATCACCTTTATTGACGATTGTACCCCGTGTCACGTGGACATACCTTATGAAAAATAAATCCGAAGTTTTTCAAATTTTTGTTAATTTTTTCCATCTTGTCCAAAATCAATTTGGAAAAAATATCAAAAGAATCAGGTCTAATAATGGTACTGAATATGTGAATCATGAATTTCTCAATTTTTTGTCTCATAATGGTATTGTTCAGGAACTAACTTGTGTTAACACCCCTGAAAAGAATGGGGTTGCAGAAATAAAGAATCGTCATCTTCTTAAAGTAACTAGTGCTCTTCTTATTCAAATGTCTATTCCAAAAAATTACTAAGGAGAAGCTGTGTTAACTGCCACATATCTCATCAATAGGTTACCCACTCGTATCTTAAATGGCATTAGTCCTATAGAGCCTCTATTGTCTTTTCTTCCTTATTGTTCCCTACTAATGAGTCTACCTAGTCGAGTCTTTAGATGTGTTGTTTTTGTTCATTCTCATCATCCTAACCGTGGTAAATTAGATCTCAGAGCTCTTAAATATGTCTTTATTGGGTATCCTTCTAATAAAAAAGGGTACAAATGTTATCATCCTTAGAGTCGTCGCGTCTTTATCACCACACCAAGGCCCTAAATTTTGTCACTTTGGTGAGTCACATGGTTGTTGGCTCCACTATCAAAATATCATTCATAATCATGACCTTGATAAGGTGAAGCTATGAATGCACTATGTGTTCCTTGTTTTCACAATCAATAGAGGAAGTTTTAACTGTATAGGACTTATCAAATCGGTAATAACATTGTATAACAATATGGTCAATGCTTCTGCATACCTGACATATTGGTTTAGACATCCTACCTCTTCATATGTCACCTCGTACTTATGAAATTAGAGCCTCTCTCATCACTTTGGGATCCAAATATGTTATCTCTGGACTCATTCTTCGTAACAAAGTTTGTAGAGGCATTCAGATTAAAGCTGCTAAAATTATTGAGTTGATCTAATAATTAGCTTTTCAAAGGTTAACATTTAGGTTTGTAATTCAACCTAACTGATTTTAATCTGATGAGACAGTTTGATAACCACTAGACTCTAATCAGAATCCAAACCATTTAGTGTCTAAAACACTAAATCAGAGTTAGAAATTGGTGAACCTATCAGCAAGGTTTTTCATTTTGTCGAGATATTTCTCCATCTTCTATTAAGACAAAATCGTCAAAACAATAGATTGTTTAGGCAACCCAGGTCTTGAAGTTTAACAAAGAGCATTAAACGAAATTATATGAAAAGAAGTTTAAAATAGTAAGGTCTAACAAAGAAACATTTTCATAACATCTAGAGCAAAGTTTTGTAAATAATTATTTTTAGACAAAATGAAGGTGTATTTAAAGCAGAGTTTATCAAAAAGTTGCATGAAAATGTTAAAAACCAAATTGAAAAGCAAAATTAAAAATATTTTTAATACAACAAGGGGAGAAAGAAAATAATGTTTAAAGAAGAAGACTTAGTTTGGCTTCACTTGAGAAAGGAAAGGTTTTCATCTCAAAGAAAGTCCAAACTTAGTCCAAAAGGAGATGGTCCTTTCAAGGGGGTCAAGAAAATAAATGACAATGCATATAGGTTAGACCTTCCTGATGATTATGGTGTCACTCCTACTTTTAATGTATGTGACTTAATTCCTTTCATAGGAGATGAGCAACAGGATGAAGAAGATATGACGACAGATCCTTTTCAAGAGGGATGGAAGACCATCTAGGGCTCATATAGGACCGCTAATAAGAGTTTTGTCAAAAAGAATTCAAGAGGAAGAAGGATTGCAAAGAAAACTACTTCTATGGAAGATTAATTATTAATTCTTTCCTTCTCTGCTTTGTACGATTCAAAGCAATAGAACACATTAAAATAGGACCTTGGACCACCAGTCAACTAGAATTTTGGAGCATTTTTGAGTTTGGCAGTGGCGCGGGTGCCCAGAGCCAATCCAAGGGGTGCTCAGCGTGTTCAAGCGCCAGCGGAGCTGCTTATTGCATGTTTTTGAAGCATTTTTCATGTGAATTGGCATGTAATGTATGACTCTTTATAGCTAGCCTTTCCAGGTGGTTCTTATTTGAATTTTGAAGGGAAATTAGATCATATAGAGGCTCTTCTTCACCTATAAATACGAGAGCCCATTCATTGTATTTTCTCACTCTACAAAATTCTTTTCAGCTCCTTTGCTCTCTAGTCAACCTTTAATTCTGAATTATCTCATTATCTTCTAGCTTCCTTCCTTAGTCATACACACACCATTTTCTCATCTAAAGTTCATCAAACACCTTCATTCATGTTGTTTTTCACTACACCAACTTCAATTCCGCTGCATATCTGATTTGGAACCTCTTCTTTGATGTTAAATGCTTGGAGAAGCTTAACTTATCCTAAATGTGCTAATTAACAAAATAATAATAATGTGACATTTTCTATGATTTGCCAAATATTCTGTAAATATATGATATTAAGAAATATTACGGTGTAAACTAACTATCGAGATTTGATCACATATACCATTAATATATGAATATTTATAAATATATATATATATATATATATATATATATATATATATATATATATATATATATATATATATATATATATATATATATATATATATATATATATATATATATATATGAACAAACTCTAACAGGTTAGTACAACTAAAAATGAGTCTTGTTCGAGTGTATGACTTAAGGTGAAAACTTATTAAAAATTTGTATTTCAATGGTCTATTTTTTCTTCGCTTATGGAGTGGCTTCCCAAAGTTTTGAAAAGTTGCCATATGTACGTTGGATAAAGACGCACTAACTTCAAATTTAGAATTCTTTTGCCGTTTCTTTGATTTACAATTGTACACGTTCCTCGAATAAAACAAGAACCAGAAACAAAAAGAAATTGAACAACACTTGAAAAATCCGAACCTTGCAATTACAGCCAGTTCTTCATTTTATTTCTTTCTAGTTCGTAGCACCCTTATGTATATATATATAGATAGTTATATATTCTCTCTATTTCTAACTTCTAAGAGAAATCTATGCTTTACAACAGCAAGTTAATTGACATGGCTATCTGCATTCCTCGGTTCACTTTCCTTGCCTTCTTTTGGTTTGCTATTCTTTTTTCTGTTCCAGGTTAGATTCTTCCCTCCTAATTTGACTTGTCAACACAAAATCAAACGACTTTAATTTTTCTGCAGTCTCAATGTAAAATTTTATACGGTCAACCGATAAAAACTTATATATAGTAGATAGATATAACCTTTAAAATGGTTATTTAAAAATTTAAATTTATTTATTATATATGATCATTTTTATCGAAAACAATATAAAAATATTTTTTATTATACGATTTTCCCAATCAACTTATCGCCCATGTCTTATTCTTTTCAAATAACCCTAATATGAAATCTAATTACCAACATTTAATGAATTATTTTTCTTAATGTTATTCTTTTCTCCATCTATATGGTTGAAACCTAGTGTGAAGTTAGAGTGTACAAGGCACCTCTCATTATAAGTATATATACAGAGTTTTTTATATACATTTCATTTCATATTTTATTATATCCTACATAATAATACTACTGACTATAATAATTAATGTGCCTTTGACTTTAGATCCTAGATTCGCGACTAATGCAAGGATAATTTTTTTTATTAATTTATGAAAAAATAAGGAATTAATTTATATAGCTGCATTTTATTATCTTGGTTTGTATTGCAGAGGTTAGTCTTGGTGCAGCAATCTGTGGGAGGCCAAGTGGAACATGGAGAGGGCCTTGTATAATCTCTAGCATATGCAACAAACAGTGCAGAGAGAGGGAAAACGCTCAGGGAGGATCCTGCTGGGTTTTAGCTTGTTACTGCACATATTTATGTAACAACTGAGACTGAAACATTACACCCTCGTTACCAAAGTTACGAAACTTGAAAGTTTAGTAAATTTGTGAAAATCATAAACTTCGTAGACTCGGTTCGTAAACTCGATTCATAAACTCGGTTCGTAAACTCGGTTCGTAAACTCGTTAATTACATATAATAAACACTGAAACTATCCGTTTCAGTTGCAGCTGCTATGCTACGGTTTTCCTGTTACACCTTTCTGAGTTGTTATTTTTTCAATTGTGTGTTTGAAGGAGTGTGTAAAATTGAATTTAAATGAAATTGATCTGTGCATTCGGTCAACGAATCTTATCTGTGTGGTATATGACTTATTTATTAGAGACAGAGTAGCAAGTGTAGAATAAATTAGGGAACTTGAGAAATCATAAGAAAATAGTTTACTTGAAATACTTAAGTCAAAGAAATCTAAATTCAAAATACATATGAGAAGGAATAATTATCTCAGAATAAAATGCACTTGAGAAAATTCAATTAATTGAAGGTAAATTAACTTAAGAAAAATTTAAATATAAAGATCGAAGTGGTTACAAGCACATAAGTTCTCTTCAAATATTAATGACATAATTATAAATTTTTAACCATGAAGTGATGGAATTTTTTATTTTTCAAAATGTTTATTGCCATACTTTACATAATAAATAGGATGTATAGTACAAAGAAGATTATATATATATATATATATATATATATATATATATATATATATATATATATATATATATATATATATATATATATATATATATTTTGGGTATTTTTAAGTCCGTCAAAGATTATATGTAATCGTGAGAAACATAAACTTATGTCGAAGTATTTCTCTGACGTAAATTTCTATTGGATTGTCATCCTGATTTAAATTTATGTTGGAGTTTCTCACTTTTATGTAAATTTGGAGTAGTCAGACATAAATTCATGTTTGAAAAGTGCACGGAAGAGATAAACTTACATTTGACAATGTACATTCAAATTATAAATTTACTTTTAGTAATGCATAGTTAGATGCAAATTTACGTTTGATATGGTACATGGTTAAATGAAAATTTACGTCTGATGATGCATAGTTAAAAGTAAATTTACATTACATGGTCAGACATAAATCTTTGTATGTTTATGTGTTTTAAATTAAATTAGTTTTCACTAAAAAAAATGTGTTAAATATGACGGTTATTTTGTTTTTATAACGGTGTTTATAATCACCAATTTTTACACGTACCATCTTATACAAACTATCGCAACACTTTCCACCTGTATAAAGAGACATTTGAAACTTTATCGCAACACTTTCCATTTAATACCCTTTATAAAGAGACATTTGAAACTTTAAAATAATGAAAGTTAAAATTATCATAACTTTTTATTTTTTATTTTCAAAACGATTCCAATAGAAGGAGTCTTTGTTGCAAAGGGTGTTGAGCTGAAGAGGTTGATTCTTGAGGAAGAGTATCAGAGTCGTTTTGGCATGCATTTTGACATGACTAAAATGTATCAAGACCTCAAGAAATCATTTTAGTGATCCGGGATGAAGAGAGATGTAACACAATTTGTAGCGGCGTGTTTGACCTGTCAGCGAGCTAAGGTAGAGCATAAGTGACCTAGTGCTTTGTTGCAGTAGTTTGATGTGCCTAAGTGAAAATGGGATAGTATTTCCATTGACTTTGTTACTCATTTACCACAAACAGTCAAAGGTCATGATGTTATTTGGGTTGCGGTGGACACATTGACCAAGAGTGCTCATTTCTATGTAGTAAACTTGAAGATGTCTATGGCGAAGGTTACACAGTTATACATCAAAGAGATATTCAAACTACATGGTGTACCTTTGAGCATTATATCAGACAAGGACCAGAGATTCACATCAAGGTTTTGGCATACTCTACAGAGTGAGTTGAGCAGCATATTACACATGAGTTTTGCATATCATCCTCAAACATATGGTCAGTCAAAAAGGACGATCCAATCATTTGAAGATCTGTTGAGGACGTGAGTGTTAGATCACTTGGGAGCTTGGGATGAAGTGTTGCCTCTTGTCGAATTCACCTACAATAATAGCTTCTAAGCGAGTATCGGTATGACACTATTTGAAGCACTGTATGACAAAAGATGTAGGACACCTCTGTGTTGGTTTTAGGATGGAGAAGCAGTGTTGGTGGGGCTAGACTTGATTCAGCAGATCATAAAGAATGTGAAGCTGATACAAAAGAGGATGAAGGAATCTCAGATAAGGCAGAAGTCCTATACTAATCAGAGATGGAGACCTCTTGAGTTTGCAATTGGGAATCATGTCTTCCTTCGAGTGACTCCTACCACTGGTGTGGGAAAATTCATTCTAGGAAGTTGTTTCCTAGGTTCATTGGTCCATATCAGGTTCTACGTCGAGTGGGACTATTGAACAGTTTTTTAGTCGTTATAAACCAACAAACCTAAATTCCCCACTAATGTAGTATAAAGGTACCCTAGGGTCTAATCCAAGGACTTGGTACTTATTAAGAATAGAATTATAGAATTTAACCTAATTATTTATTTACTAAAAGTAAAATTAGGTGGGGAAATAAAATGAATTATTAAAAACAAAAGAAACTGAATGCAAATGCATGATTCAATCTATCTGAATGATGTATGAAAAACAAATAAAGAAAACAAATGCCTAATATTAGAAAGCATATGCAATGAAGAAAGAATGTATAAAATCTAATAAGCTAAAACCTGAATATGGAAAACCTGAATCAGTAAACGTATGATTATGAATTGAAAATGCAAAGAGTAATTGTTAAGACCTCGGCAAGTGTACCGAATCGTATCAAGTAATAATAAATGGTAAGACTAAGTATCGTTTCCCAAGAGACTCGCGGCACTAAACAATTATGTAATTACTTAACTAATTAAGATAGAAAAGATATTTTGTTGGTTTTCAAATGCAAATGCAACAAAAGTAAATATGAATGCAAATTGATCAATTGAGGCTAAACACTAGAATGAATGGTGAAGTTGATAATATGAGATGATAATGTTGTTGGGGTTTAGACTTCACCTAGTCACTCTCATGCATATAAGAATTATTCTTCTTTATTAAATGTCAATGTCACTTTCAAAATTACTCAGAACCCAATGTCTCGACAAAAGAAGTCTATCCTTAATTACTAGACCACAATGTCTTGCATCCCTAATAGTTACCTTGTGAGAAATTCCCCAGATCATGAATTATAAAATATCTGTCGATACTCAGACAAATCGAATATCATGTCGTGAATGAGTTAAACATAACAAGCATTGAGCAAAGAAGAATAACCCTAACAATTAAAGAAAGAAGCATATATAAATAAGAATCGATTCAAATACATGAGAGTTTAGAGGTTAAATCTTCCCCCAACAACGAATAAGGTTTATTTCTCCATTATCATGGAGAAACTAGATGAACAAAGGAATGGAAGAGATAGAAAAACCCTAGAAACTGAAGAGGAGAGTTCCCACATCCCCAAATCTGCCTCCAAGGGGCGAAAAGTGTGTTTTTATGCTCAAGCCATCAAGAGATATCAATCTTAGGTCGTGCAAGTCCTTAAATAGATCAAAATTGGATCATGGGTCAACGTTGCTGGCGCTCAACGCCCTAAGTGGGGGCAAGCAAGCGAAACTGCGAGAAAACTAGCGTTCAAGGCCCTTGGAAGGGCGCCTAGGCAGTGTGCAATACATGAAACTGGCGCTCAAGGACCCTGGCTGGAGCTCAGGGCCCATTAGAGGGCCCTCAGCTTCAACTTGACTTTTTTGCACTGCGTCTTTTTCTCTTTTTCTGCATTCCAACTCCTTGGTTTTTTAACTCCTCTTTCAAGTCATTCTAAGTGGGGCGCTTGAGCGCCACTAACTCAGGCCTGGGCTTTGTTTTTGTTCTGTTGTCGCTCTATTTAAAAGACCCAAACGTCCTAGGTTTTGTATCTCTGGCTGGAGCAACACAACAGCACACACTTCCACTCTCTGAAGGCAGATTTGGATGCGAAAGCTTCCATCCTCTACTTTTAGGGTTTTGCTATCTTATGTTTTTCTATTATTCATCTAGTTTCATCATGTATATGGTGAACTAAACTCTATTTGTTGTTGGAGATTATGTAACCTTGTGAACTCTCATGTATTTGAATTGATTCTTAATAACACATGTTTTTTCATTAATTGTTAGAGTAATTCATTTATGCTTATTACATTCTTTGTTTAACTCATTCATAGCATGATGTATGAATTGCATGAGTGCCGGGAGGTTCCTTACAATTCAGGTTCTTGTTGAATTCTCCCAAGAGTAATATTTCTCAAGGATGAGGATATTCGTCTTGGTCGTCTTAAAGCTCTTGATCTTCACATTTAATTGCTAGAAAATGCATGAACTGGTAATTAAGGACAAACTTATTTCACCGAGGGATCGGGTTTAAGTGATTTAGTGAGTGAGGTTAACATTAATGCATAAAGAATAATTCTTGCATACATGAGAGGAAACTTGGTCAAATCTAGCCCCAACAACATACTCATCTCATTTAAACAACATTTGTTTATCACTGTGCTCTTCTTATAATGATCAAACTACATTCATATTTAATTTTCTGTCTTTGCATCTAAAACTAATGATCTTGTTTTATTTAAGTCTTAATTAATCGAGTTATCACATCTAAAACTGCATTCATATTCAACCGTTATCAGTAATAAGTAAAAAAAATCAAAAACTAATTGGTAAATGTTAAGCTAAATATCAAAGTTGAATTGACAAAATAAAAGAAGAAGAACCAGGGAATAATGGGAGGTTGAAATCAAAATTTAATATGTAAATGATGTAGAAATATGTAAAACTAAGTAAAAGCATTTAAAATCAAAGGCTCAAAACAAAACAACTCCATAATTGATTTCTTGACCTATTAGATAATTGAATGAGAATCCACTTTGGGGTCTTGCAGACTCTAATATAGAGACTGAATATTGGAGATTCTCATTCACCTTACCAAATAGATTAAGCAATCAACCTGAAATTTTATAAAATCAAAACTTTTATACGTTGTAACATAATATGGCTAATATCTATTTAATGAGAACCTAACTCTAAAAGGAAAGAGACAACTTCAACACAATATCAAATTCAAAATCATCAATTAAAAAAATTGGAAACCTAAAGGGAACGAAACATGCTCCTAAAACAATCATCTAAATGTAATAAAATGCAAAAGACTTTAAAAACAATGTTTAAAAATCAATACAAGAAACAGAGATCCAAACTCACAATGTAGAATTAACAAAATAAAAGTGTTATAACAGTAAACACAAGTGCAGGAAATGTAAATGGAATTAATGAATAAAGCTGTAAACTGAACCAAATTTAAATTCTCATTACAAGAACATGAAATTGGAAATACATAATACCAGAGTTTCTCAGAATTCCACTGCCTGTCACTCAATGGAAATGATTCAAGATTTCCAATGAAGCAAAGATTGTATATACTTCTACGAAAGCTTTGAAAAATCTAAACTAAAGCAATAGAATGAAAACCATAAGCTAAGTACATTATCTGTCACCCAATATACGTATATTTCTATTTTACAAAACTTCTTTATATAGGAGAAAACAAAAAAAAAACAGAAAAGAAGGAAAAATGGGAAAGAACTGGTAACTAACTCTGGAAGCTTTGTGAAGCATCTTCAACTAACTTTTTCTGAATCACAACCGCCTCAGTCTTCTCAGCCATCCGATCAACTTCTATCTTCCTGCTGGTTCAAGCTCCACGTGTAATGGATTAGCTTTTCTGAGTAGCGACAAGAGCTCCTCTCTTCACTTGTTTTCTCGAAACGAAACCCTAGCACAAGAGTGTTATTCTGCCTCAAATGAAATACTCGAATGAATCACGAATGCCAGCTATTCCTAGTGCATCAGCTTCAGCCTCCAAAACTATGTCGTTCCAGTTAAGTTCAGCTAAAGCAGGCTTCAGCAAATTAAACCTTAATATTTGATGCTCAACCTAATATAATAAACTCCAGATCAGCATTGGCCCATTTACTCTACCCAGTTCAGCCCAATTTTCAATTCATTTAGCATCAGTCCCCTTCCTTTATTTATTCCTGCAAACATTAACAAAGGAAATTAAAAAATAAACTAGCAAAAGAAAATGAAAAATAAAGCCTTAAAAGAAATGAAGTTCTATTTTAAATTTTTTGAATATTTTTCTAAAAGAGAAAATACCTAATTATTTAAAAACCTATTTTATTTAACTAAAAAGGGAAAATTAACACTATTTTTACAAAAACTTATTTTTATCCTAATTACTCTAAACTATATTATTTCTAACGAATTAAAAACTAAAATATCCTAAAAGAAGAGTATTAACAAAAAAAAATGGGGAAAAATAGAGAGTTAACACACCCGCACACTTAAGGAATTGCCTTCCTAGGTAGGGAAAACTAAAATGAAAGAGGAAACCATAGACTCAAACTAAAGAGGAAATACTCAAAATGAAAGCCAAGAAACTCTATCACAGCTCACTCAACCCTGCTCATTCAATCAATTCCTAGTTATTTCTTCAATCAAGAACTACATAATATAATTCCCAACCTTAAATCTCAATATCAGCAATCCAACAAGTGATAAACAACCAAATTCAGCCAATTTTAGCAATGAACACATTCAGAAAGGCACAAGTCAGCTTCAGCCTCACAAGAACAAGTGTTTGCACTCAGATTCACTCAAGTGTTTATGGTTATCCTGTTTCACTCACTCATAACATGTCAACTTCCATTCTTAACTTTGAAAAGACTCTAAGTGAAGGTGCTCAACTCATGGTTTCATCTAGATCAAAAGGTCTTTAATGGCTTGTAGTGTAAATGGTATGAAAGGTCAGAAAAAAGGCTAAATGGAAATAGAGAAACTGTGAAGAAGAGTAAGGAACTTAGAACTCAGTGCATTGTTTTTTATATTTTGGCTAGTCCAATTATATTTTTCTCTCTCTCTCTGATTTTCAACTCTGTTCAGGTCTCATTTTTCAATTTTTTTTGCTATTTTTTCTCTTTTCCAAACATGTTCTTTCTTCTTTAACCAGATTCCATTTTTCTTTTCCTTTTTCTTTTCCACTTTTCACCTTTCTTTTCTCTTGCCCTCACCAAGTTCTAGCTTCCCCTATTCTCACTGGTCTCTACAGGTTACGTATTTAGTAGGAAAAGGCTTGTAATGAGTGGAAAAAAAAATAGGCTATGGCTCAAAAGAAAGGTACAAAGGTCAGAAACTGTAATGGTTAAGCTAAATGGCTAGGGATGAATAGAAAGAATGCCTAAATCATATCTAAAGTCTACTAAGAGCAAGCTTATCACATAGAATCAACGCAACATCAAAATTAAAATCAAACATGCATGAAATCACATAAGAAATACAAAAATAGGGTCCAAAATCTCTCCAGGGTTAAGAATTTACCAAAATTGACTTGCTACCCTCTTTTATGCAAAAATTGCTTTATTGGACTGAAATTAGATGCAAAAATAATGCTACGACTACTTCTACTTGAATCTAAAGCAGAAAACTATATGAACAGTTCTAACTAAGGGAAATGAAACTAAGGAATTGAACAAATTAGCAAAGAATTGAGAAAACCATGTCAAACAGAACCTACAAGAACCTAAAAACATGCCTAACAGATTTACTAACTTTATATACAACATGAACCAAACCTAAACAAAACAATATGCAACTAATAAGAACCTAAACTAAACTAAAATAGACATACTAATGAAAACATCAAAAGAAGACCTAAGAAGATCATAAACAATAACAATGAATGGAAGAGATCCTAGAAAATTACTAAAAACCAAAACAGGACTCATAAATTAAAATCTCAGAATAGAACCTATAAGGGAAAAAACCTGAAACAAATGCCTATTTACAAAAACTAAAACAGAACATGAAAATGAAAAACACCTAAGACAATTGCTAATGCTAAAACAAAAATTAAAGAATATCCAATACGTGAAATAGAAGGCAAGAATATAAGAAGAGAAAGAAAATCCTAATAAGAATTCTAATTACAGAAACTATAAGCAAAAATAAAGTCTAATTCTACAACCTAAAACAGATTTTAAAAGCATAAAAAACTAAGTATTTACAAACTGAAAGTATTTAAAAACTGAAACAAAACTACAATCAAATTAGAGAAGAAAAAAAAATTTACTCCTATTTTAACTACAAAACTCATACTATCACATGCATATTAAACGAAAAACAACATTTAAAATTATACCTTCTCACCCCATACTTAAGAGGCACATTGTCCTCGATGTGTGAATAAGAATGGTTTCCTAAACAACACAGGTCATATGTACAAAACTGTTAAGATTGTTGATAGGGGGAGCACAGGTTTAGTTGAACCCACAATCTTAGTGATATCTGTGTTTTTGATGATGACAACACATAATTAATAAAAACACATGTGGTTGTATTATGTTACATGTTACATGTTACATGCTTATATGCTTACTGTGTTGTATTTGTTAAAGTGTGTATGTGAACATATTATGTTGATCAATGCATAGCACAATGATTGATATGTGATTTTATCTGTGTATGCATAACATAAGGTTTCAAAAATGAAAAACCACAAGCACTTAAGTTGAACTTTAAAGTGGCAAAACAACGGTTTCAAGTCGATTACATTTTTGTGAAATCGATTAAAATTCGTGTGTTTGCACAAATATTTTTCAAGTGTGCTCTGAAAAATTTCTAAAGAAAAGTTTTCAAAAATGTGCTAAGTGTTTTTACTTAATCGAATGCATGCAACTTGTATTCGACTAAGTTAGTTGTTGTTTTAAAAACTGGTTAAATGCTTGACATAATTGTCACAACGGTCATATTTTTGAATATGTTGACCAAGCATTTATTATAAATTGATTATATTAAATGCACTTTCAATTAATGCATTTGACTGCTAATATTCTGGTATAACTGAGAAATGTATTTGATTACATTAATAGCTAAATCGATTAAAACACGTTTGTTTGGTTAAAAACTATATATTGACGCATGACTTGATTTTTGTAAGAAGAAAAACATTTGATTCGAACACTTTCATATCTTTCAATATATTGTGAAATATTTACAGAAGAGGAAAAAGCTCCAAGAACCACGAACAACCATGGTGACCGCAATCTTGATGGATTCTTGAGCTGCAAGGTTTATTGGATTTGAACGTCTGATCACTCTACACAACAAGGTGTATATTTCTCGATCAGGAACTTCTGCAATCGTGAAGATTGGTTGGTACCCTGTGGTGTTTGAAGGAAGAAGAACCGTGTTCTTGACTTTGAGGGTGGTTCAAAGGGTTTGACAACAGAAGAGAGTGTTCTTGATGCGTGTCTTGTTTGCTGTATTGCTTATATTATATTAGAGGGTTAGAGAGATGTTTTACATTTTTGACGTGAGGTCGCTGTAAAAACCTTGGTGTAAAAACCTTGATCTCTATAGTGCATTCGCTTCCTGTGGTTGGAAGGACACTGGATGTAGGCTTGGCCAAACCATTATAAAAACCAGTGTTTGAATTTTCTGATCCCAACACTTTTCATTACAGTCGATTAATTTGTTTCTGTATTCGATTAAGTGAACTGCTGCATTACATACCATTTAACTTGCGATTCAAGAAATAGTAAAAACATCCTATTTTGTGAAAAAGATTTTGAAAGCTTATATTTTTGCTTCACCAATTCAAAACACCCCCCTCTCTTGGTGTGAGAATCTAAGCCTTTCTTTTTTTAACAAAAACCAACTATAAATTTATACAAAAATGGAATTGATAAAGAACACAAACTGACAAGAAATGTACAAAACAGAAACTAAAAAAATAGAAAAGCTAAAACTATAAGGCTAAAAGAAAAGGAAAACTTGTTCAAATGGGCCACACATCAAAATTGATCTCTTTAATTTTTATATAAAAGAGCATATTTTCTATTCTATTATTTACTATACTACCTAGGATTATACAAGCTATTAACAAAAACATATTACTACAAAAGAAAAGAAAAGGAAAGAAAGGGCTTATTAGTTTTTTTCCCAGTGCTCTCTACTTTAGCATCATCAACTCTCCATCAAAGGCCGGCAGCTGCTTTTGTACTTTCCAAACTCCTTGCTGCAGCAGCTAGGGCCCCTCTTGCATTTTCTGTTCAGTCTGTGTGGTCCAGGTTCTTTGAGCATCATTGGTACCATCTTCTGCTTCCACTAGAACAACCTTTTTGCCTTCAAAGTCTACAACTTCTTCTTCATTTAATCATGCAAAGCAAACACTACATTCAAAGTCAGTATACGTCTCCATCATAACCTATGTAGTTATATTAGAGCCATTAAACAGGTTCTCAAATAGGATGTCAGAAAACAAATTCCTTAAAGCCAAAGCACCCATCAGTAGGTGCATTGATATGATTTACAACAAAAATGGTTTCTGGCATTTTAGAATTATCAAAAGTATCAGGCACATCAGGTAAAGCATGCAAGATTTTAAAAGCAATGCTCATTTCAACCAAACCAGTGATAAGATGAAAGTTAGATTCAACCTGGACTGATTCCTCAAAAACAACCTCATCAATCTCAACAGATTCATCAGCTGCATCATCCAAGGTTCTCTGTTCACCAGCTGCCTCATTAGGGTCATTTCCATCCAACTTGCACATAATGAACTCTTCCTTGGCACCTGCAAATCAATTAGAAGCAAAACATATGGCAGAACTAATTTCTTCACAAATTTCACAACCACCCTCAAGACATGTGCAACCAGTGAGTTTTTCATTGCTCAGTTCTAAAGAATTTAAGAACCCAACAAACTCAAGTTCAAGCTCTAATCCTAAATCAGTACAAGCATTTTCAAAATCAGCCATTTCAACTTTCACATCATCAAAAACTGCATATCTATCATCATGAGCATTTGAGTCATCATCAATAAGTGCATTTAAATCTATGCAATCATCAAAAACACTAGAAGCAGCTATATGAACTCTATCAATGGTAAATGCTGAATTTATGATATTAGAATTATTAAAGCAAGGACTAAAATCAACAACTCCTATAGACACATCATGCATATGATCAAATACAGTGAAATCAGTTTCAGGATCACATAAATCAGCATCAAAATCCATTTCATAGTACTGAAGCACCAACCATGGTTCGCAGCTTCCCTCATTTTTTTCAAATAGTCTTTAGACTTTCTGAAATTAGTTTGTACTTCAAGCACAGTAGGTTCAGCTTTAAAATCAGAATTTAAATCAGCAATATGTTGGTATCGGAGGGGGTATTTTTCGAAGAGTATAGCGCAGCAGAATTAAAACTCAGAGAGCGGAAAGCGTGTTCGATCACAATTAAAATTAATTTGGTCCTTTTAGTAAAAATAATTTTCTTTCAGAAAATTAATCAAACAGTTGATATACGTAAAATAATATGAGTGTAGGGACTAGAAAAATCACACAGATATTTTTATACTGGTTCGATTCAACAGAATCTACATCCAGTCGTTAATCACTATAAATAGTGATTAACAGTTCCACTAAAAATGGTTTAACAAATTACAATCAAATGAACAGGAATAAAACGAAAAGAACCACTCTACCAACTTGAAGAGAACCGCTCCAGCAATCGACCAACGATTCGCAAGCTTCTCCTTTCACAATACCAGGCAGAGTACCTTACTAACTTGAAGAGAGTCTGCTCCGACTATCGACACACGATACGCGAGCCTCTCCTTTCACAAGACCAAGCAAGGGAACAATGAACAAAAAGCTCTCTAAGAACGTTCCTCTGACACACAGTGTTCTAAGCTTTCTCAGTTAAAAAAAACGTTTTCTTCTGATTTCTCCAAATCAAATTATATAGCCAAGTACACTGAATGCCAAAGGTCAACTCCCAACTGCCATGAATAATCGATTATTGTAAGTGATAATCGATTATTCAAGTCCATTACAGAGTTTTCAAAAAAGTGATAATCGATTATTCAAGTATGACTTGTGATAATCGATTATTGCTTAACCATAATCGATTATACTAGTAAAAATTACAATGTTTAACATTTTCCTACTACATTCAAAATCTACAAGTTACTTTTTTTAAATATTTTCCTACTACATCCAAAATCTATAAGTTGCAGCATCATCAAAACACATCTTCAGGTTTTACCAATACTCCTTATTGGTAACAATCTCCCCCTTTTTGATGATGATCAAAAACTCTCTTTTTAAAAGCAACTCAGGTTTACCTGCAACATATATAAACTAATGGACAACCACAGAGTTAGCAGTACCTGTACAATTAAAAACTTTTTTTTTTAATCCTCCCCTTATATTTCTTCTCCCCCTTTTTGATCATAAGCAAAAAGAATAATGTAATAACCTCCCCCTTAATATGAGCTCCCCCTCAAAAATGGAATATATGCACAAAATAAAAGCTCATTATATTAAGAACAGAAAGGAATTACATGAAATTCATAAAGATTAAGAAACTAAATACCATAAAGAAAATAACATAACAATCAAACTTAGAGGCCTAAAACCTAGAATTCAGGACTAGGAGAACGTTCAGGAGGTGGGATATTAAGATGACCCTCGATGTTAGATAGGCGAACATCAAGATCAAGAAATTGATCAACCATGTACTCATCAACAGATCGCTGACACTCATAAATCTCCTCAAAGTGAGTCTTTTGTGCAAGACTCATATCCTCCAACTGTTCAGATAACCTTGCAAAATGTTCTTCCATAGAAGTTGAGGAAGAGGAGGGTATGTTGGATGGTCCACCATCAGACGGAGCAGCAGCACTTACTGGGTCAGCCATATGAGTGTCCATGTCATCATCTTCATCTACATCAGGATGGTCATCATCTTTGTGAATAAGGACTCTGCCTCTAGTAATGAATCCCATTTGACAAAAGGTAGTATCTTCAATTTCTGATCCCACAGCTTCAATAGTTTGAACGAGTTCTCCTTCAACAGGTACACCTTTGAATTCTAAAATCCTAGAAATAAGAAGAGCATAGGGAAATTGATATGAATGGGATTTCTTGGCTTTTACCATTGTGTCAGCAATGAGAGCAGGCCAGTCGATGTGTATGTGATTTAGAATCCCATACAACAGAAGTAAATCCTGCTCAGAGCATTGAGCATGGTTGGTTGCTCTAGGACATAAAATCCAGACAATCAAGTAGTGGATCATCCTTTCTTCAACTTTAAAACCTCCAACCAGTAATTGCCTTCTATTGGTTTGCCGTTCAGGATGACGCAGGAAAGATTGAAAAGTCATCATCCTGTTGAAATCTTCAAGTCCTAAATGGACTTTGACAGCATCATCCCAGATGGGAAGTTGAGCAACATTGGTCCATACGTCATCATCTAAAATGATGCGTACTCCCTTGACCTTAGTAGATATTATCCCATCTCGATAGCGCAAGTTGAAGTAGAAGACTCTTATAAGATCAGGATAAATGCATCCTTTTTGTTCTAACAGATGCGTTAACCCCTGCTCAGCAAAAGTGTTTGGAAATTGAAAGCCATAGAAGCGGAAAAAGTCAAGACGAATAAACTTTACCGCCATGATCTTCCTTTCTTGCCAAGAATTAACAAAGTCTGCATGTTTCCCTTGATCTGAAATCCATCCATCTATGTTTGCAAGACGTGGTTGAGAAGAAGAGGAGGCTCCAGCTGTTCTGCGACGGTGCCTTCTTCAGTCAACCATGGAGGAAGAATGGGAAAATGAGATTTTGAGAAGGTGAAGAGAAATGAAGAAGATTTGAGCTCTAGATTTGATTTCAACAGTATTTGGGTGCAAAGGAGTGTCTAATAATCAATTATGGGGGACTATTTATAAGAAAAATGGAAAAACTAGCCATTTATGACCGTTTATAGCCGTTATGGGATGCTCCAACGGCTCTATTTTTGAAACTGTCAGCGCGATAATCGATTATGGCTCGTGATAATCGATTATCAGTTCAATAATTACTGCCCAGAATTACATGATAATCGATTATGCATAATGATAATCGATTATCTGCTCAAGATTTTCCAAAATTGAATTTTATGCATGAATAATCGATTATAACTTAGTGATAATCGATTATGAAGCGTTAAGTTTACGAAAAATGCAAAAAATTGCATAGATTTTGATTCTAAGATATGTCTAACACTCCTAACTTTCTTCTAAGCTCAAAAAATCTATCTTTAGGTAGAGCCTTGGTAAAGATATCAACTAATTGATTTAAGGTATCAACATATTCAATTTGACAATCCTCCTTTTGAATATGATCTCTTAAGAAATGGTGCCTAATTTCTATATGCTTAGTTCTTGAATGCATTATGGGGTTCTTGGTCAAATTTATCGCACTAGTATTGTCACATTTTAGAGGAATTTTGTCAAGGAAGATATCAAAGTCTTCCAATTGTTGTTTCATCCACAAAATTTGGGCACAACAGTTTCCAGCTACAATATATTCAGCTTTGGTGGTAGACAAAGCTACACATGCTTGTTTCTTTGAGTGCCATGACACTAAAGAACATCCCAAGAAATGACAGGTTCCACTAGTACTTTTTCTATCAATTTTACAGCCACCATAATCTGCATTAGAGTATCCTATTAAACTAGGTGAGGCATCAGAGGGATACCAAAGTCCAAATGAAGTAGTTCCCTTAAGATATTTTAGAATTCTCTTAACTCCAGTCAAATGAGATTCTTTAGGATTGGCTTGGTATCTAGCACATACACAAACACTCTGCATAATATTTGGTCTACTAGCAGTTAAGTATAGCAAGGATCCTATCATGCCTCTAAACATGGTTTCATTCACTCCTTTTCCAATTTCATCCTTATCTAAATAACATGAAGTACCCATGGGTGTACTAGCTTCCTTGTAGCTATCCATACCAAATTTCCTAAGAATTTCTCTACAGTATTTAGTTTGGGAGATGAATGTTCCACCATTCATTTGTTTTATCTGTAGTCCTAAGAAAAAGTTTAACTCACCCATCATAGACATCTCAAATTCACCTTGCATTATTTTTGCAAACTCTTCACACAAAGAATCATCAGTTGACCCAAAAATGATATCATCTACATAAACTTGCACGATTAAAATGTGTTTTCCTACTTTCTTAATGAATAAGGTTGAATCAACCTTTCCTCTAGAAAATTCATTTTCAATTAAAAAGGTACTAAGTCTTTCATACCCAGACCTAGGTGCTTGTTTAAGACCATAAAGGGCCTTTTTCAACTTGTAAACATGATCAGAAAATTTAAAATCTTCAAAGCCAGGAGGTTGACTAACATACACTTCTTCTTTTATAAAACCATTTAAGAAAGCACTTTTTACATCCATTTGATATAGTTTAAATTTCATCAAAGATGCATATGCAAGTAATAATCTAATTGCTTCTAACCTGGCTACCGGTGCATACGTTTCATCATAATTTATACCTTCCTCTTGACAGTATCCCTTAGCTACTAGCCTTGCTTTATTCTTTGTGATGTTTCCATCCTCATCAAGCTTGTTCCTGAATACCCATTTTTTCCTATGACTTGGAATTCTTCTTGTTTTGGAATAAGTTCCCAAACTTCATTCCTTTCAAATTGATTTAGCTCTTCTTGCATAGCAATGCACCACTTGTCATCTTGAAGAGCTTCCTTTATATTTTTAGGTTCTACCTAAGACACAAAAGCAACAGTTAGACAAAAATTATTTAAATTATGTCTGGTAGTTACCCCTTTTCATA
This sequence comes from Vigna umbellata, assembly GCF_029865625.1. Taxonomy (NCBI): domain Eukaryota; kingdom Viridiplantae; phylum Streptophyta; class Magnoliopsida; order Fabales; family Fabaceae; genus Vigna; species Vigna umbellata. The sequence continues at coordinate 3,565,857 of NC_142173.1, forward strand.
TATCTCCTATGATGTTGTCCAAAGATAGTCCTCTTGGTTGTTGATAGCTTTTGGAATCAACGACTTGGGGTGTTTCTTGAAGCTCCGGAGGATAATTTTCATTTAGATACATCTCCTCAAGGGCTTCTTGAAACCTTTGTCGCATAGTTGGCTTATGCTTAGAAGATTATGTTTGAGGCCTTCAACGTATAAGACGTCTTTTATTGTCAAAGTGTTTCCTCCTCCAATGTTTCCAGTACCCATTATTCTGCCTTTATTGTTATCCCCATAGGTTACAAATGCTTGCTTCTTCTTCTCAAAAGAGATGAATCTTTTCTTGTCACCAGTCATGTGTCTTGAGCAACCACTGTCAAGATACCACAGTGACTTCTTGGACTTAGATTGATCCTACAAAACAAGTTAGCAAGAATTTTAGGTCCCCAATCTCAATATGGGTCCTTGGGGTTAGTTTTTGCAAGTTTACATCATCTCACAGCTTTAACCCAAGCATATTTCCCACTTGGAACACCAACATGTTTGATATTGCATTTGTTTGATGTGTGACCATGCTTCATACAGAAAAAGCAACATACATCACTAATTTTATTTTTAATAAAAGTTCCTTTAACAACCCAAATTTTTCGAGTTCTTCTTACCTTGGATTTAAAATTTTGATGCATGTTTCCATTGATCTTATTAAGGTTTGTTTTAGCATGTGAATTAGCTTTAGTTGCCTTAGCAAGTAAGTTTTCAAGTATATCAATATCAAACATATAACTTTTGCATGACAAGCATTCAACAGGTTCAACAGTAGCATTTGCATCTGATAATTTAATTTCTATAGTATTAACTCTATTTCTTAGAACAACTTCATCATCAAGCAGTTTATCATATTTTAATTTCAATTCATTATGTTCCTTTTTTAAATTTTTATGAGCAGCATTAAGTTTCTCAGATTCATTCATCAATTCAAAGAAAGTTTTTGTAAATCTAATTCACTAGATTCAAAGCTGGAATCACTTACTTGACTTCCAATTTCTTCAGAATCTGCCATAAGGCATAGATTGGCTTCTTCTTCTGTGTCACTTGAACTCATTGAGCTAAAGGCATTATCCTCCCAAGCTATGTATGCTTTCTTTTTCCTTTGAAATTTTCTTTCCTTCTTGTCTTCACTTTTCTTGCTTTTTGGACACTCAGATTTTACGTGCCCTCTTTCTCCACAACCGAAGTACTTTACGTTTGATGGAGATTCTTGACTTTCTTTCCTATCTTTGTGAAACTTGTCCTTTCCCTTTGCTTTCATGAACTTTGCAAATTTCTTTATCATCAAGCTCATGTTTTCTTCATCATCAGAATCATCTTCTTCGATCCTCTTAGAGCTTTTTCCTTTAGATATTTCAGACTTGAAAGCTAGAGTTTTCCTTTTGCCTTGATCCTCTACAGTAGTCAATCTCCTCAGCTCAAGTTCATGCTCACGGAGCTTTCCAAACAAGATTGGCATTGACATCTGAGTAAGATTTTGAGATTCCGAGATGGCAGTCGCCTTTGGTTGCCAAGACCTGTCCAGAGATTTCAGAATTTTCACATTAAGTTCATCAGTATCAAAAGTCTTACCCAACCCTGTTAAATGATTCACAATATGAGTGAATCATTTCTGAACGTCAGAGATCGTTTCTCCAGGTTGCATTCTGAACATCTCATATTCCTGAATGAGAGTGTTCTTCCTAGCGCGCTTTACGTCCTCTGTTCCTTCATGAGTGACTTTGAGGACTTCCCACATTTCCTGTGCTGTCTTACACACTGAAATTCTATAAAATTCATCAAGTACAACAGCAGATGAAATTATATTGCGAGCTTTAATATCAAACTGAGCTCGTCTATTTTCTTCAGCAGTCCAATTAAAATAAGGTTTTTCAGTCTCTACACCATCAACAGTATTCATAGGAATATAAGGGCCATTTTGTACAGCTTCCCAGATACCTCTATCCACAGACCCCATAAAAATCTCCATTCTCACTTTCCAAAAAGCATAGTTATCACCAGTAAATAATGGAGGTCTGTTAATGGAAGCACCCTCAGCATATACATGGTTTTGATTGTGACCGGCCATTTTCGGAAATTTTTTTTTTGAAAGACTATCAAAGCAAGCTCAGATACCAATTGTTGGTATCGGAGGGGGTATTTTTCGAAGAGTATAGCGCAGCGGAATTAAAACTCAGAGAGCGGAAAGCGTGTTCGATCACAATTAAAATTAATTTGGTCCTTTTAGTAAAAATAATTTTCTTTCAGAAAATTAATCAAACAGTTGATATACGTAAAATAATATGAGTGTAGGGAATAGAAAAATCACACAGATATTTTTATACTGGTTCGATTCAACAGAATCTACATCCAGTCGTTAATCACTATAAATAGTGATTAACAGTTCCACTAAAAATGGTTTAACAGATTACAATCAAATGAACAGGAATAAAACGAAAAGAACCACTTTACCAACTTGAAGAGAACCGCTCCGACAATCGACCAACGATTCGCAAGCCTCTCCTTTCACAAGACCAAGCAAGGAAACAATGAACAAAAAGCTCTCTAAGAACGTTCCTCTGACACACGGTGTTCTAAGCTTTCTCAGTTAAAAAAAACGTTTTCTTCTGATTTCTCCAAATCAAATTATATAGCCAAGTACACTGAATGCCAAAGGTCAGCTCCCAACTGCCATGAATAATCGATTATTGTAAGTGATAATCGATTATTCAAGTCCATTACAGAGTTTTCAAAAAAGTGATAATCGATTATATGAAGTGATAATCGATTATTCAAGTATGACTTGTGATAATCGATTATTGCTTAACCATAATCGATTATACTAGTAAAAATTACAATGTTTAATATTTTCCTACTACATTCAAAATCTATAAGTTGCAGCATCATCAAAACACATCTTCAGGTTTTACCAATACTCCTTATTGGTAACACAATACAATCAATTTCAAAATGAGGTTCAATATTATCACCATTATAATACACATTTTCACTCAATTAAGCACTAGCAGTGGTAAAATCATATATAGGGGCAGCAACAAAACTATTACAATCATGAATCACAACCAACTCCCTAAAACCATCAACTAGCTTTTCAAAATCATCATTAGTGTAATTATGGTCATAAGGTTCACATACACATTCAGAAATATCAACAGATGCATCCATACAATCATCACTCATCAGAGAATTGGAATTAATATTAACAGGAGGTGGTTGGACACTTTATCACTTGAAACTCTAGGGCAGCAACTACCATCAGTGGTGCTTCATTAGTTACTCCCCCTTTCTTCTCTTCAGCTCTCCCTGTCAGCTTGCTGACAGCAGCTACTAACTAAGCCACTTGAGTGGTCAATCCTTGAAGTTAAATGGCATGCCCTCCTGTACTTGATCACATAATTGATCCTGCCATGGCTGCACTGATTGGAGTTCCTCCAGCTATGGTTCATAATATTGGTCCAGAGGTGGCTGCTCACAAGTCGCATGAAAATAGGGTGGGGGTTGCTGCAAGGAATGCTCAATAAGAGGCTCACAAAACATGTCAAATCTTTGTGGTTGAGCATTGTAAGGAAACAAACAATTATCATAAGCAAAAGAATAATTCATGCTTACCAAAGCACACTAGAAGAACACAAATCAGATCACTAAGACCTCTAAGACATAACTAAAGCAAAAACCAAAGAAAAGAAAAACTATACAAACTATATGAATGCAAGGACTATATCTACAATCTAAACTTAAGTCGCCCAAGTACCCGGCAACGGCGCCATTTGTTGAACAACTTTTTAGTCGCTTTAAAACCAACAAACCTAAATTCCCCACTAATGTACTATAGGGGCAACCTAGGGTCTAATCCAAGGACTTGGTACTTATTAAGAATAGAATTATAGAATTTAACCTAATTATTTATTTACTAAAAACTAAAACTAGGTGGGGAAATAAAATGAATTATTAAAAACAAAAGAAACTGAATGCAAATGCATGATTGAATCTATCTTAATGATGTATGAAAAACAAATAAAGAAAACAAATACTTAATCCTAGAAAGCATATGCAGTGAAGAAAGAATGTATAAAATCTAATAACCTAAAACTTGAATATGGAAAACCTGAATCAGTAAACGTATGATTATGAATTGAAAATGCAAAGAGTAATATGTTAAAAAAAATCAAAATCTAATTGGTAAATGCTATTCTAAAGATCAAAACATAATTGACAAAATACAAGAAGAAGAACCAGGGAATAATGGGCAAAGGTTGAAATCAAAATTTAATATGTAAATGATGTAGAAATTTGTAAAACTAAGTAAAAGAATTTAAAATCAAAGGCTCAAAACAAAACAACTCTAGAATTGACTTCTTGACCTATTATATACATGTGAATCTCAATCTGTCTCAAGAAGACATCTTGGTTAAACAAGCCCACTTTGGGGTCTTGCAGACTCTAATATAGAGACTGAATATTGTAGATTCTCATTCACACTACCAAATAGATTAAGCAATCAACCTGAAATTTTCCAAAATCAAAACGTTTATACGTTATAACATAATATGACTATTATCTATTTAATGAGAACCTAACTATAAAGGGAAAGAGACAACTTCAACACAATATCAAATTCAGAATCATCAATCAAAAACACCGGAAACCTAAAGGGAAGGAAACATGCTCCTAAAACAATCATCTAAATGTAATAAAATGTAAAAGACTTTAAAAACAATGTTTAAAAATCAATACAAGAAACAAAGATCCGAACTCGCAATGTAGAATTAACAAAATAAAAGTGCTATAACAGTAAACACAAGTGCAGGAAATGTAAATGGAATTAATGAACAAGTAAAGTTGTAAATTGAATCAAATTTAAAATTCTCATTGCAAGAACATGAAATTAGAAATACATAATATTAGAGTTTCTCATAATTCAATTGCTTGTCACCCAATGGAAATGATCCAAGAACTCCAATGAAGCAAAGATTGTATCTACTTCTACGAAAGCTTTGAAAAATCTAAACTAAAGCAGGAGAATGAAAACCATAAGCTAAGTACATTGTATGTCACCCAATGCACGTACATTTCCATTTTACGAAACTCCTTTATATAGGAGAAAACAAAAAAAAACATAAAAGAGGGAAAAAGGGGAAAGGGGGAAAGAATCGGTAACTAACTCCAGAAGCTTTGCGAAGCATCTTCAACTAACTTTTTATGAATCACAACCGCCTCAGTCTTCTAAGCCCTCCGATCAACTTCTATATTCATGCTGGTTCAAGCTCCGCACGTGTAGTGGATTAGCTTTTCTGAGCAGCGACAAGAGCTCCTCTCTTCACTTGTTTTCTCAAAAAGAAACCTTAGCACAAGAGTGTTATTCTGCCCAAATGAAGGCTCAAATGAATCACGAATGCCAGTTATTCCCAGTGCATCAACTTTGGCCTCCACAACTACGTCGTTCCACTTAAGTTCAGCTAAAGCGGGCTTCAGCAAATTAAACCTTAATACTTTATGCTCAGCCTAATCTAATAAGGGTGTTGCTCCCTCCACCACCCCACGTGCTTCCTCCACCTCTCCCCTATTTGTTTTATTTCAAAAATACCCTCCATCTTTCTACTATTTTTTTTTATTTCAAAAACACTCTAAACCTTCCCACTATCTCCATTGCTATTTTGCCTCCACCAAGATTTCCTTATCAAGCTTAATCGCAATCTCAATAAGCAATTGTTACACTGTTCGTCACGACAATCATGGAGCCCAAAGCCCGTGATCTTTGCCACCAAATTGCGGTCTAGGAGGACTGTGGATGGGGTCAAATGTCAGTGAATGACGAAGAAGACGACGCCGCAGACGCAGAGAGGGAGGAGGGTGAGGATGAGGGAGAGCAAGATGAGGGTGGTGTGGCCCTTGCGTTCGAAGAGGTTGAGTTCGGAGAGCTTAGAGTGGAGCTTCCGGAGTCGGAGGAGGCGACATAGACAGCGTAGTCAGAGAGGAGGAGGCCAATGGAGAATGCGGGGAGGAGGGAGGCGGCAGCGGAGGGCGGGTGGAAGGCGAGGAAGGCGTTAGTGGCGTCTGTGCTGGCAACGGTAAGAAGCGGAAGGGCGCCGTCGGGATGGTGGTGAAGCCAGGAGGAGACGTCGTAGATTTTGCCATGGATTAAGATCCACGCGTCGTTGCGCAAGTTGTGTTTGCGGAGTTCGGAGGAGGAAATGTAGGTTGCGGGAGGGTCCATGGTGTGAGAGCAGAGTGAATGATACTCTTGATGTCAGTTGTTCTGCTTGGATGGATTGGTTTCACGGTGACCTGCAGTTTCAAGTGGAGCATCATTTTTTCCCCGACTATCGCGCTGCCATTGGTAACTTTGGCCTAATATTACAGTTTTGGATCACAACTGCAGAATTGCCAAAGATTAAATCAATTGTGGCATTGATGTTACATTCTCTGTAGAATTGACAGTTGGAATAAGCATAGAGAGTATCGTGATATGCATCAATGCAACACCTATAGAAAACTGCTTGATCCACACTTGTCATTACTGCTTTATGCTTATGTGGACCAGCACTGTTCCTTAAACCCATATCTCTAACACCCAAAAAAATATTTCCTAGTCATCCAAAGTGTGTTTATAAAATGACAAATAAACGGATGACGGATGTCAACATCCACACAAAATATTGCAATACTACGGTTGGACAGATGTCAACATCCGTGGACGGAGATTGACATCTGTTGACATCTGTTTATCTTTCAACGGAGGTCCATGTCCATCCACGGATGTTGATATCCATTTAATTTACATTTGTTTAAATATTATTGAAGGGCAAAAGAGGAATTGGGAGGTGCAGGAAGTAACGTGTGGTGGTGGAGGGAGTAACACCCATCTAATAAACTCCAGATCAACATTGGCCCATTTACTCTACCCAATTCAGCCCAATTTTCAATTCATTTAGCACCAGTCCCCTTCCTTTATTTATTCCTGCAAATATTAACAAAGCAATTTAAAAAATAAACTAGCAAAAGAAAATGAAAAATAAAGCCTTAAAAGAAATGAAGTTTTATTTTAAATTTTCTAAATATTTTTCTAAAAGAAAAAATACCTAATTATTTAAAACCCAATTTTATTTAACTAAAAAGGGAAAATTAACACTATTTTTACAAAAACCTATTTTTATCCTAATTACTCTAAACTATACTATTTCTAAGGAATGAAAAACTAAAATATCCTAAAAGAAGAGTATTAACACAGAAAAATGGGGAAAAATAAAGATTTAACAAGGACCAATAGCTATGAGATAGTTATGTCTCCTCAGTTGTCAAATCTTCATCCAGTGTTCCATGTTTCACAGCATAGGCTGTATGTGTAAGACCCCTCTCATGTGCTTGAAGTTAATGATGTTCAGGTTAGAGATGATCTTTTAGTGGATGTTCAGCCTGTGGGGATTGTGGCGAGCTAGACGAAGCAGCTTAGAGGAAAGATCATCAGTCTAGTTAAAGTTGTCTAGGATGGAAAAACAGGAGACTCTATGTGGGAGTTAGAGGGAGTCATGAGAGAGTCTTATCCTCACATGTTTTCTGATAAGTCTAATTTTTTATGTCGAAAATTTTTGTTGTTGGGGAGAATGTAAGAATCTAGAAATATGAGTATTAGAGTTTATAGGTGTTTTGAAATAATAAGACCGGGTATTTTAGTTTTGAAATAATTCAATAATATAAATAGAATTTCTTAAACTCATCTTATTACTTAAAACACAAACCATCTCTCTAAAAACTCTTCTCTTGAATTCTCTACCTTATTTTTACCTTTTTTAACCTTTGTATCATATCTTTGATGATCATGAGGTGCCTAAATGACCACAGTAATAAGGTCTGCATTTCTAACCGATCATATTCTTGTATAGAGCAAATAAGTTTCTCCTCATTTTTCCTTTCGCTGTTATGTTCCAAAAATTTCTAGTTTAGGGGTGACGCATGAGTCATCCACTTATCTTTTCTTGGTCCCTGTTGATTAGTGGTCCTAAGGACTCACTTTGATTTCAATTCCAAGGTTTTTAGGCATTTCTGGAGTTTTTTACATTTGAAGCAATTGTTGGACGTTCTTAGAGTTGTGTAGTTCTTTTTTAGGTAAGGGAAGCTAGTGACTTGTATTTGATTCTATAATTGCTTTGATAGGTATAATTTATTATTTGTTAATGGATTATGTTGAATGGATTGAAGTGGAGATATATGTTTTGATGTAACGTGTAATTTAATGATTTTGGTTGATCTTTAAATGCTTATTGTTGTGAATAATATTTGTGAAATGTGCTTATGTGATTTGGATTTGCTTTGGATATGATGTTTTGTGGTATTGGAGGTTGGTGATGTTGAATTTGGTTAAAGTGGGAGGAGAGTTGAACTAGTCTAGTTATAAGTGGTTTTGGGATCAACTTTAGAGGTTGTGATGGGTGATTTCTAGAAGTATTAGTCTAAATGATGAAGTGATGACTTAGAGCCTTAAGTATTGTTTGTTAGAACTGGTTGGAGTTGTGAATTAGTAATTTTGATCTAGAATAGAGTGAAAAGTTGTTGGTTATGTTTGGAACGGGTTTTGAGTGGAAGTTAGGGGTCTAAAATGGTGAATTTTAAAAATAGTGGTTTTTAGGGATTTGAAGTGGTTGGAGTCTGTCTTAGAGTCATTTGTGACTTGTTCAGATCTCTAAGTTCCTCACAAATGAGTTAGAACTGGTGGAATATAATATTGGGCTCTAAAATGAGGTCTTAGTATATTTTGTGATGAAATCTTGTGCTAAAATAGTTTAAAACTAGTTTAGGTTAATTTGTATACACTTGGTTAAGTCTATAGTAGCTTAGAATCTCACTAGAAAGTGGTAGATGTTGGTAAAATTGAATATTATAGGTCATGGCGGGGTGAAGGGGTGTTATTTATGCAGTTTGGATACTAAGGCACTGTGTAGAGAGGCTATGCGAGCAAAATGGGATCGTTGGGCAAGTTTAGGGAAGTTTTGGCAATGGGTACAGGGGCTAGGCGAGCTAGCTCGCCCATCTTTAGGAGTTTGCTGTTTTGGCTATCACAAGGCGAGTTTTTAGGGTGTTTGACAGAGATCTGAAACCGAGCCAGCTCGCTTAGCTTGGGAGGCTTGTTGTTTTGCCTCTCGTTAGGCGAGCAGAAGTTGTTCGTTGGCCGAGTGGGTTGAGATTGTTTGGGTGTTTTATTTTCTAAATGTTATGTGTTTGGATTTATATGGTATGATGTTTTATATGATACTTAACGGTATGCTTAGAACACATGATGGTATGGGATTGAGGTTGTAAGAGTTCTAAGGAGAATTCTCAGTGTTTGTAACAAGTATTGTTGTTATAAATGGAAGAAGCTTTCATATGGAGGTTATTCTTACACTTTAATGATCATTCATGCGAAATTAGAGAAAGATGAGTCATGTTATGAGAGTAGCAGAAGGTCCTTCCCTAGGGTTTTTTTCTTGTTGGCAAAAAGCGTTTTAACGAACTAACCTTGTGTGGTAGCTTTGAGTGGGTCAATTGTTTCACCACACAAGTGCAGAACCCGCCATGGCTCAACATTCATGGCCAAGTTTAGGTCTATGATATGATTCGGATGTTTGTATTACTATGTTTAAAGTGTGATATATGATGGAATATTATTTTATCATGTTGAATTGTTTAATCATTAGCTTACCCTTCTTATGTGTTTTATGCTGTTTGTTCGTATGTATTGTTTTTTTATTTGGCGATGATCATCTGGTGAGTGTGAGTAGTGGGTGATGATGATTTGGTAGAGCAAGCACTGGATGGAGGATCAATACATGTTTAGTACTCCTTAGATCATTTGCTTAGTATGCGGTTTTGGTTTTAGTTAGCTTGTATATAAAGTTAAAAAATATTGTTTTGTTTTGTATAACTATAATGCAACTTTATTTTCTTGGTCATGTTAATTGTTCTATTTTATTGAATATGTGATAGCTCCTCTATATAGTATTTATACTATGAGATTGAGATGTTCCATTAACATTATTTGAAAGAACTTTGCAATGGATCCCGATAAATTTTATTCCCTCATAATTTATATATATATATATATATATATATATATATATATATATGTGTGTGTGTGTGTGTGTGTGTGTGTGTGTGTGTGTGTGTGTGTGTGTGTGTGTGTGTGTGTGTGTGTGTGTGTGTGTGCGTGTCTAAGGATCACGATTGGGAATTTTTTGATCGTCTTTCCCGGAGAAAGAGGCAAAACATAATCAACTTGAATTCGGGACAACTTTTCAAAATCTTAGTGAAAGATTGAATTTATTATCTCATGTTTGCTTTTTGTGTAAAAACACCAAAGGAAGTGGAGGGTTTCTTCAAACAACAAGGGACTGGGTCAGTTATTCAATCAAATGATATTGATCATGTTTCACATCTCTTCTTGAGAAACAAGCGGGCTATTTCTTTGCAAAATTGTGCTTGTAACACCCCTAATGGAGTGCCACTTGAAAATAATAAGATCTGAAATTTATGCCAATTTTTTTTTATTTAAATAACATCACAAAAACAAAGCAACATCAAAAGTTCAAACGTCTTAGAACATAACTTCAAACCTTACAATTATTAAATCCATTATTCAAAACATAAAATAACTTTAAAACATAATAAAATTCCCCTCAGCAAATCCCCATATAATTTAACATCATACCATCGCATCATAGACTATACCAGTCATAACATCACAGCACAGACTAAAGTAATCATAACATCACAACACATCCCAATGCTCAGCTCATAACTTAGATCTTCACCACCCACACTATCATAGTCATAACATTACAATACCCCACATTATTCAAAACAGTGACTCAGATCATTCACATAAGCTTCTGTTGTTTCCTTGAATTTTGTTGTACCAAACATGTTTCGCAAAATAGGGCGATTTGAGTCGTCTTCCATCGCAACTTCAGACTTATCTCCCCGACTCCTCAAGGAATTACGAATAAAAACGTCAGTCTATACTCACACGAGCCGAAGTCATTGGGCGAGACATCCAACCCTCTCTAGTCCTTGCGCACGAGGAAAGGGTGACATTCGAATCTCAGTCTCCGCAAAGAACTCAACACACTATTATATTGCAATACGAACACCATAGATTCGACAAAAATTCTAAGGAAATGACAGAACGTTTGCTCTCATAACTTCACCATCACAACCATACATAAATCACCATCATATACAAAGTCAACCAAATTCATTGACAAACAATTAATAAAAAAAACACAAATAATTAAATAACTTACTTTAATTATTTTTCCTACGACACACCCCGTGAAATTACTAATTTCAAACCTCCACCAACTAGAACAACATTTCTAGTGCACCCTCACTTTTTACTAAATTCCCAACACCAAAGAAAGAACATAATTCCAATACACCCCTTTTTTACTCTAAACACACTCCCTTCTACATCTACCTTTTCAAGTGGGTCCCAAGACCATTAAATTACATTTTCTCTCACTTCCAAGTAGGTCCCACATGAAACCACCCACCTACCAAACTCTCTCTTTCTCTCTCCCTTTTTACCATTTAGGTAACCTTTCACTTCTTTCCTCCTTTTACTTTTAAAACCAACTTTTTTCTCTCTCTACCACTTTTCTACTTTTTACGTAACTACTCTCTCAATACATATTCTCACTACCATTTTAACAATGGAGTCCGATATTTTAACAACTTTTTTTTAATAACTTTTTGACAATGGATTATGTGTCATTATTTTATTAGTCCGTATATTTGAAACAGGTCAATCACAAGTTACCACAAAGACTGTTGTACAAAAGTTGTCAAAAAAAGTTGTTAAAAGAACATTTTCCTTTTACAATTTAATCTTCTCTCTCATGCTACCAACACTCACGGTCTCACCATACCTCATACTCTTTTATTCTATTTTATTTTATTTTTCTTTCCTTCACTCTCTGCACCACAATTTATGTACTCCCACCACGGATACACATTGGAAAATGCTTCTTTAACAACTCATTTTTGTCAACTTTTTGAAAACGCCGAGTTTCGGCATTTGATTGATCCATCAACGAGAAAAGATATTTCCTTTCTCCAAGGTTTGGGCTTTGTTCAGTGAGAAAAGGAGTTTTTCGCAGTATCAATAAATAAAATCAAACATCCATCTAAAAAATGGAATAAATCTTGTAAAAATACACCCAAAATCATCCAAAAAGACATAAAAAATGACCCTGTGCAGTCAAGTTCTTAAAACCAACAAGTCACGTAATTTTTTTACAAACGAGAAGTTAGCCCCTAATAATCGATTAAAGGGACTCTGTAATCGATTACCAAGGCATAACTTGGGCAAAAATGGTCATAGACTTCACCTACCTTGGTTCAAAAACATATATGGACTTTGACCTTTGTTGACTATTTTAATCATAATTTTTCCCACAGACCTCCAAATGATGTGACTCTTTTTTTATTAGAAAATAGTCTGAAAAAGATTTCCAATGACTACTAATTTGTAATTTTTGGACATCTACAGTTAATTCCTTAAAGTTAACGTTTTATATATTCCTACCACCTCTAACCTTTGCTGGTTGTTTTGCTTTTAACTTTCTCCACCGAACTCCAAATGAGTTGATTGAAAATAAACTAAAAAATCTTTCTAGCGACTACTAATTTCTAATTTTCCCATCTAAAATAAGAAACATGAAACAATAACTTGAAAGTAAACTCATTTAGGAAGCTTAGAAAAATGTTATTTTTGGAAAATTAACTGCATCTAGTAGAGTAGTCTAAAAATTATGGGTTTGTAATCATTTGAAAGGTCTTTAAGTCTAGATTCCAACAAAAAAAGAATCAATTCATTTTGAGTTCGGTGGAGAAAGTTAAGAGCAAAATAACCAGAAAAGGTTAGAGTTGGCAGGAATATATAAAGCGTTAACTTTAAAGAATAAACTGTACCAACTCAGATGTCCAAAAATTACAAATTAGTAGTCATTGGAAAGATTTTTGAGTCTAGTTTCTAATAAAAAAAGAATCGCATCATTTGGACTTCGTTGGAAAAAGTTATCAATAAAATAGATAGCAAAGTTCAAAGTTGATAGCATGTTATCTCACTCAAATTGCCTTTGGCTACTTATGTGCGCATATTTGGTTCTTGCAGCACAAGTTTTTGTACAAAACTAGATTTTTGTTCGTGTAATCGTTTACAAGGCCCTTGTAATTGATTACAAGGCACAAAATGGAATGCACTTGTTTCAGCACTTGAACCAACTTGGTCTTGACAGCAACATTGGGTCTTTCCTTCACCATGGACTGCCCAACCCTCAGTTTCCTCCCTCTACTCACACTTAAACACTAAAAACAACTCTCATTCACTGAAGAAATATGAAAAATAACATAAAATGTCTTTGGCAACCTGTGTGCCCACAGCTAGCTCCTACAGCACAGGTATTTGTACAAAACCAGAATTTTGTTCGTGTAATCGTTTACAGGATCCTTGTAATCGATTACAATGGCAAAAATGGCCTACACTTTATTACCAAGGAAAAATTTGAAAGGTCTTTGAGTCTAGATTCCAACAAAATAAGAATCAACTCATTTGGAGTTCGGTGGAGAAAGTTTAAGAGTAAAACAACCACCAAAGGTCAGAGTTGGCAGGAATATATAAAGCGTTAACTTGAAGGAATAAACTGTACCTACTCAGATGTCAAAAAATTACAAATTAGTAGTCATTGGAAAGATTTTTGAGTCTAGTTTCTAATACAAAAAGGGTTAAATATGTTTTTCGTCCCTTAAGTATCACACGATTTTGGTTTTAGTCCCTACTTGAAACTTTGATGGTTTTTAGTCCTCGTAGTTTTGAAACTATTAGTATTAATCCTTAAAAATGAACGACGTTAAGTTTTAGCAGATGTGGCAAACGCCGATGCCCAGCTGCGCTCTGCACTCTTGCCACGTTGTTGGGCAATAAGAATCTGACACTCACGTGGCCATTCTCGTTCTTCCTCCCTCACCTGACGACGACGAAGATCTAGCTTTTCGTTGCACTGCTCCCCCGCCTCTATCTCTCTCCAAAGATATAGTTATTACCATTTTGAAAGAAAATCACGTCTGGTGTAACAGTTAGTTTCAACTTTCAATCTCCAATTTAAAAGAAAAGGTTAATTTGTAGTATGGTCTGTCTCCAGGAGAAGGAAAGTGAGATACTTTCCCTATCACCAAAAAGCAAAGGCACAAAAAAAAGTTTCGTCTCATATGCCCCATGAGGAGTTTCTTCCTTGCAGAATCCTGTAAAGAGACGCATCCAAATGCTTTGAATCCTCAGTCTTGGCTTCAAATTGAAAGAGGGAAACTTCCCAAGTTGTCATCGTACCCTTCCTCTGCCTCAATGTGATTTTTTCTCTCTGAACGGGTCCTTTATTTCAATTGAAGCTTTCCCTTTCTGCCAATTTAATTAGGTGTTTTTGTTTTTTGGTGGGGTTGGGATGGGATTTTGTTTGCTTTTATGTACTTTACAGAATCTCTGGTCAAGGTCCCTCAGCCAGCTGTACGGCCTTTCTATAAGCCTGCTGATTATGTGGAAGTTTTGGCGCAAATCCATAAAGAGCTCGAGTCTTGTCCTCAACAAGAGCGGTCGAATCTGTTTTTGTTACAATACCAGGTCTTTAGGGGCCTTGGGGAAGTTAAACTGATGCGTAGAAGCCTTCAGGGAGCTTGGCAGAAAGCTAACACTGTTCATGAGAAGATTATATTTGGGGCATGGTTGAAATATGAGAAGCAAGAGGAAGAACTAATAGCCGACTTGCTTGCCAATTGTGGTAAATGTGCGAAGGAGTTTGCACCTGTAGATATAGCATCTCATCTTCCATTTGATGTAAATGTAAGTTCTGTGGGGAGAATGACCAATGAGAACTGCATTTCTCAAAATGTTACTTTTACAATTGGCGATGAAGAGATAGTTTGTGATAGACAAAAAATTTATGAACTTTCGGCAGTGTTCCTGGAGAGAGATAGAGGCGTGGGAGCAGTGTAGCGAAAACCTAGATCTTCGCCATCGTCAGGTGAGGGAGGAAGAACAAGAATGGCCACGTGAGTGTCAGATTCTTATTGCCCAGCAACGTGGCAGAGAGTGCAGAGTGCAGTTGGGCATCGCCGTTTGCCACATCTACTAAAACTTAACGCCGTTCATTTTTTAGGATTAATACTAATAGTTTCAAAACTACGAGGACTAAAAACCATCAAAGTTTCGAGTAGGGACTAAAACCAAAATCGTGTGATACTTAAGGGACGAAAAACATATTTAACCCATAAAAAAATAATCGCATCATTTGGAGGTCGGCGGGAAAAGTTATCATTAAAATAGCCAGCAAAGGTCAAAGTTGACAACATGTTATCTCACTCAAATTGCCTTTGGCTACTTATGTGCCCACAGTTGGCTCCTGCAGCAGAGGTTTTTGTACACAACTAGAATTTATTTCGTGTAATCGTTTACAAGATCCTTATAATCAATTACAAGGCACAAAATTGACTACACTTGTTTCAGGACTTGAACAAACTTGGCCTTGTTTAACTCATTCGATTGCATGATCATTGATTTTGTCGATATGGACACATACCGGGAAATCTAGAACTGGGGAAATTCTCCTAGAAGAAATATTACCTAGACATAGGAATAGGAGGATCGGTTGCCTTTAAGCTTATGTGCGAATCTAATGCATGATTAACTGCTAGGGAGATAAGACATTGTGAACTAGTAATTAGGATTAGGCTTTCTTCACCGAGACATCGGGTTTAAGGTAAATTAGAAAGTGACATTAACATTAATGAAGAAGATGAATTCATATATGCATGAGAGTAAATTAGGTGAAATCTAAACCCAACAACAATATCATCAACTTCATCCATTCATTCTTGTGTTTAGCCTCAATTGATCAAATTTTATTCATGTTTATTTTGTTGCATTTGCATCAAAAAACCCCAAAAGTTTTCTTTAGAGTCTTAATTAGTTGAGTAATCACATAACTGTTTAGTGTTGTGAGTTTCTTGGGAAACAATAATTGGTCTTACCATTTATTATTACTTGATACGATTCGGTACACTTGTCGATGTCTTAACAAGTTTTTGACTCCGTTTTCGGGGATTTAAAATTTGTTTATCAAGTTTTTGGCGCCGCTGTCGGGGACTCATGGTATAACTATTCTATTTGTGTGATTCTTAAACGATTAGACTTTTTATGTTTTTATTTTTTTTATCTTTCTATCTTTTTATCTTTTTCTCTTTTATCTTTTTCTCTTTTTATCTTTTTCTCTTTTTATCTTTTTAACTTTTAGTTTTTTTTATCTTTTCATCTTTTTACCTTTTTATCTTTTCACCTTTTTTTTCCTTCTATCTTTCTATCTTTCTATCTTTCTATCTTTTTATATTTTTATCTTTTTATCTTTCAATCTCTTCATTATTTTTTCTTTTTAATTTTTTATCTTTCTATTTTTCTATCATTCTATCTTTTTATCTTTCTATCTCTTAATCTTTTTATCTTTTTAATTTCTTATCTGTTTGTGCTAATTGGGTGCTCTAGTGTAGTGTTCTTTAGTGTTTGCAGAATAAAATTCGAAAATTTGTACTAGGAGTACACGATCCTCAAGAGAAGAAGGACAAAGAAGGTCGCAGGGTGCGCTTGGGCGCCCCATTAAGGGCGTTGAGCGCCATCCTTCAATTGTCATGTTCACCAAGTTTTGTGCATGAAGTGGTTAAAAATATCAAAGAAAATGGAGTTAATGAGATTGAGGCTCCTTATTCAAGGAAGGTAAAGATGGTGAATAAGAGATGTTGCAAATAAGTTGGTGTGATGAAAGCAAAAGGAACTACAACATCATATATGCAGATTGTGCTTAATGGTGTCAGGCTCATGACGTTAAACAAGCGCTTATTGGGAGGCAACCCAATTTCTGACTTTTTCTTTTGGATTTGAATTTGCTTTGCATGAATTACAACATCTACTGATGGATGTTGGACAACATCTACTGAGGGATGCTAGGAAGACTCAGATGACAACATTTATTTATGGATGTTGCTATGATGAGGGTGATGAATGATAGTGTCTACTGATGGATGCTATGTGATTAAGCGTTTATTGATGGATGCTACTGAAGGCGTCTACTGATGGATGCCGATGAAGATGAGAAAGATTAGCATCTACTGATAGATGTTGATGAGAAGGATTCACATCTACTGATGGATGCTGGAAGATTTAGATTAGAGCATCTACTGATGGATGTTATGATACTAGACATCTACTCATGGATGTTACTGACAGCATCTATTAATGGATGTTGTTGGATCACAATTTTTATGTTTTTGCTTTATTTGAATTTTGTTTTATTTTTATTTTTGCTTAAGTACTTGGTTTAATGAGTTGTGTGCAATGGTTTGGTATGATGTGATAAACTGTTGTTTGTGATGAATAATATACTTGTGTTTACTCTATTGTTCTATGATGCATGTTGAGTTAATGATTGTTGAGGCTTTTTAAGCATATATGGTGGTTGCTCATAGTATTCTTAAAAACAGATGCATGATTTCAATTGTGATTAATATGCTGGGCAGGATGTTTATCAAATTGTAGAACTTGAGTTAACTTGCGAGAGATTAGGCTCCAGAGTTTTGGATTGATTGAGTGTTATTGCTTTGGAAGCATGATTGATTTTGTCTAATTTTCTATGATTAAACCACTTGCTTGCTTGTTATAAAAGATCAAGGACATGTTTTTCTTCTCCCTTAGAGCCAATTTTTATAGGTGAACCCAATAAAGATCAATGTTTTCTCTAACCTTTGCACCTTGAGCCTAAATTTGAAAAGTGGAAAAACCCTTTTTGAAATCCTTACCTTGAGTTAAGTAGAGTATGTTTTTGTGGTAATGGAGAATGGTTAAAGTTTGGGGTGGTGAGAAACCGAAAATAAATTTGTGAAATTCATTAAAAAGCATTGGGAAAAAGCAAAAAGCAAAAGAGAAGAAAAGAAAAGGTTAAGCTCAATGCAAGTAAAGTTTGGGAATGAGTGGAATATTTGTTTCTCACATAAAAGAAGAAAGAGAGTTGAGATTTAATTAGAATAAATGAATTGTGCACTCTCTTAACTCAAGAATTTTGTTGTCTAGAAAAACCAATTTTCTTCTTAGCCCAGCCTCAATACAAGCCTTGAAAAGTCCTTGTGATGATAACTTGCTTGTGAGTGTGTTTGATATGTGGTTAAATGAAAGGCAAAGTTCATACATGTGACATTGTGATGGTAGAGTGTAAGAGTGATACCTCACTATACACCTTTGAGTTTGAGTGAAACACTTTTGAGTGCTTGAGTGAAACACTGTCTTTGGTGAAGAATTGTTCCATACACTATATGATAACATTCTTGCTTGGTTGATTGATTATTCATGAGGTTTGCATCTATTGTGTATGTCTTGATTATGTGATCACCATAATTAAAGCTTGATTGGCTAAAGCATCATTATATCTTGACTAATCTTTCTATGATGAGCATTCATGAGTGATTTACTTGTCCTAAGAGAAAAATGGTTTTTGGTGTGCTAGACCATTGTAGTATGAGTATTTTGTTTAAGCCATGTTACATTTTGCTTGAGGATAAGCAAAGTTCCAAGTTTGGGGTTGTGATAACGGTTGAAAAACCGTTACTTTTATACTTAATTTTGATATTAAAAACACCATTTTTGACTTAGAAGCTTGCTTGAACTCATGTTTTTACTTTAGTTTTATGAATAAGAGAGTTGAAGGTGAATTTAATGGGTTTGGGCTAGATTCCCTTGATTTTGTAGGCTATTGGAATGATTTGAAAGAAGAGTTAAAGTACCGAATGGTTGGAATGCAGAAAAGTCAACCAGTCAACCAGAGTGCAGAAAAGTCAACCAGTGTGCGAAAAAAGTAGCGCTGAGCGCCAATGTCGTTTTCCGTCCGGGCACCCCACTTAGGGCACTGAGCGCCGACGACGTGTGCTTGGACCTGTTTTCTGTTATTTTTATGGGCTTGGACCTATTTTCTGTTATTTTTATGTTCTATTTAAGGACTTGCACATCCTAGGGATTGTATCTTTTGATGGCTTGAGCACAGAAACACACTTTTCACCCCTTGGGGTAGATTTGGCGATGCAGGAGTCTCCTCTTCTCTTTCTAGGGTTTTTCTATCTCTTTCATTCTTTCATTCCATTATTCGTCTAGTTTCTCCATGATCATGGGGAACTAAACCTTATTTGTTGTTGGGAAAGATGTAACCTCTTAAACTCTCATGTATTGAATTCATTCTTACTATAAATGCTTTACTTCATTAATTGTTAGGGTTTTTTGCTCTTTACTCTTTGCATGGTTTCTTTAACTCATTCAATTGCATGATCTTTGATTTTGTCGATATGGACACATACGGAGAAATCTAGAACTGGGGAAATTCTCCCGGAAGCAATATTACCTAGACATAGGAATAAGAGGATCGGTTGCCTTTAAGCTTCTGTGCGAATGTAATGCATGATTAATTGCAAGGGAGACAAGACATTGTGAACTAGTAATTATGATTAGGGTTTCTTCACCGAGACATCGGGTTTAAGGTAAATTAGAAAGTGGCATTAACATTAATGAAGAAGATGAATTCATATATGCATGAGAGTAAATTAAGTGAAATCTAAACCCAACAACAATATCATCAACTTCATCCATTCATTCTTGTGTTTAGCCTCAATTGATCAAATTGCATTCATGTTTATTTCATTGAATTTGCATTAAAAAAACCCCAAAATTTGTTCTTTAGAGTCTTAATTAGTTGAGTAATCACATAACTGTTTAGTGTCGTGAGTCTCTTGGGAAACGATACTTGGTCTTACCATTTATTATTACTTGATACGATTCGGTACACTTGCCGAGGTTTTAACAAGTTTTTGACTCTGTTTTCAGGGATTAAAATTTTGTTTATCAAGTTTTTATTCACAAGATGCACATTCATCACTACTAGTAAATTTACCCTTTTCATAAAATAAAATTTTATTTTTCAAATTTTTATTCTCTTCAAGAATATTTTCAAAGTCTAATTTTAAATTTTTATTTTCTTCAGAAATATCTTCAAAATTCAATTTTAATTCTTTGAAATTCTTTTTCAGTTTCTTATGAGCTTTATCTAATTTTTCTGATTCTACTATTAAAGCAGCATAAGTTTCATACAATTCATCTTCACTAATTTGACTATAATTATCAGAATCGCTAGATGTACTTACTTGACTTCCAGCGTCGTCGTTCACCACTAAACAGATGTTTGCTTCTTCATCAGAATTGCTTATGTTAGAAATTGTTTTGTTGTCATCGTCCCATGCGATGTAGGCTTTCTTCTTCTTGAAGAACTTCATTTCTTTTATTTCTTCATCCTTCTTTTGATTTGGGTAGTCAGCTTTTAAATGCCCCCTTTCTCCGCAACCATAACATCTATAGTTTGAGGAAGATCCTTGATTTTCTCTCTTTTCGTATTTGACTCTTCCTTTGTCTTTTGACTTCATGAACCTGTTGAGCCTTTTTATCATGAGTCTCAAATTTTCTTCATCTTCCGAGTCCTCATCTTCTATTTTGCTCTTGCTCCTTTCTACCTCAGATTTTAAGGCTAGACTCTTTTTCTTAGTTTTTGCTTTTGCTTCTTCTTCATCTAGTCTTCCGAGGTCAAGCTCGTGCTCTCTCAATTTCCCAAATAATGTCGCCATAGTCAATGTATTGAGGTTTTGTGACTCAGAAATTGCAGTCACCTTTGGTTGCCACGACCTGTCTAAAGATTTCAAAAATTTTATATTAAGTTCATCATTTTCGAAAGACTTACCTAGTCCAATAAGATTATTAATGATGTTTGTAAAACGTTTCTGAACGTCTGAAATTGTTTCTCCTTGCTTCATTCTGAACATTTCGTATTCTTGAATTAGGGTATTCTTTCTTGCTCTCTTTACGTCATATGTACCTTCGTGGGTCACTCTCAGCACTTTGGTTCCTGCATATTGTTAGTAGGAACAAAAGGGCCAAATGCAATAGCTTCCCAAATATCAACATCAATAGACTCAAAAAATATTTGCATTCTAACCTTCTAGAATGCATAATTTTCACCTGTGAATAGGGGTGGTCTATTGATAGAAGCACCCTTTGCAAAAGTTTGATATGTTCCTGCCATTTGAATAACTATCAAATCAAGCTCTGATGCCAATTGTCAGAGCGGCTGCAGCGGAATGGTTAACGTGGGATAACAAACCAAGAGGGTTTTTAATACGAACGTGTGCCTTTAGATTTCTACTCAATTAAACTTACCAAGCAAATAATAAAGAGAGTAAGGTTGAGAGAAATTTGCACAGATGATTTTATCCTAGTTCGGATCTTACCAATCCTACGTCCAGTCGCTTATCTCAAAACAACATAAACAGTTCACTACTCACAAAACAATTACAAATTACAATCACAAAGAAACAATTTGTAAAAGTTTAGAAACCACCTCTCTTGATACCACAAGAGATGAACCTGCACCTCCTTTAAGTCTTCACAAAGGATGAACACCTCCTCCGAATACTTCACGAAGGATGAACTTCCTCTTCCGAACACCTCCTCAGACACACCAAGGATGAACTGGCTATTTCCTCTATCACCGTAGCAACACTTCACCAGCTCCACAAACACGAGTTTCACAAGCCGAACAAGAACACACAAGTCTCAATGATTTCTGAGTACTAGAGCACAAGGGAAGAGTTGTTGTTGATGGAAAATGAGAGCCTATTTATAGACTCACGCAAATACTCTTCTGTTCTTCGTTTCCAGTCATTTAACGCTTTTAATCGATTAATACAAGTGTTAATCGATTAAAATGAGTACAACGACTAGTTTTCAAAAGTCAGAAAACTCCAACGGTCACCTTTAATCGATTATTTTAAGGATTAATCGATTAATTAATCGATTAAAATAGGTATTAATCGATTATTTCCGGGCCAGTTGAGTTTTCAACACCTGCAACGTTTTAATCGATTAATACTTGATTAAATCGATTAAAACCGTGTGTTTTTTATTCTGAACAGCAAATACAAAGTATGAAAGTACAAGAATCAAAACCTACTACAAATCTAAGTCCTAAACATTAAACTACAATTATTACAAAAGCTTTTAATAGCAAAACAAGTCTTCAAAGGATCTTCTTGAATCTCGATATATCTTGACTTGATTTGGACATCATCAAAACTTCATCTTCATCATTTTGCTAATACTTTTCCTTTCTCTAAAACACGTCCTTCTCTCTCTTTTCACGTAGGGTTTAAGGTTTCTAAAATGAAGCCATCCCTCCTATTCTCTCTTTTCAATTTCCAGCTTATCTAAATTCTTTTAAAAATCTGTATTCAATCTTTGAAAACCATATAGATCCTTCTCCTATATTTCCTCACTTATAATAACAGATATAATTAAAACTAAGGTCTCCTTTAAGCTTTCTCCCTAGGAATTGAACTCAGGACCATTCAATCCTAGACAACATTTCTATCAACAAGCCAACACATCACATTGGTAATAACACCCACGTATCACAATCCAACAAACATACTAAAACATGTGTTGCACTTTATTAAAATAAAATCAAAATGTTCTAATAAAGATGTACACAAAAAATAACTTAGCCCATCAGAGAGCTCTCACCAAGTGAGCTACACAACACCTTGTTAAACATATCAACTCTTAAAAGAAATATACCCAAGTCTCAATATAACTTTATTTCTAAAACTCCTATTTTCTTGGGTTTTACATACTCCGATGCTAAAGTCAATAAAGATTTGGTCATTCAAACAATTAATATGTATTAAATGCAATCACCTACCTTTTGGTCTCAACTTGTATTTATGGTTTTCGGAATGGCGACGGCCTAATTGTAATCCAATTGTTGATAATCACACTTTACTCTAAGTTAATTAGTGTTAGTGATAATTTCTTGTTTCTTGGACCGTTTGGCCTATCAATGATAGTTGACCGTCCGACCACTTGTCTATAGTTGATCATCTGACCTAACGATACAAATTGCAAAAACAAAATATTTGTAAATGAGTAACTCATTAACTCATCAATATCGTTAGTTGATATAGGTTAAAAAATTTATAACTCACTTAAAAATAAGTTGGATTAAGTTAATAACTTTTTAACTCAATTCATAATAAGTCAATCTGTGTGAACTGAATTGGTTCACTTTGATACGCCTAATGATTAAACAAATACTTTCATCCCATGAATATATTTTATATTTTGTTATTATTAACACTTAATCAAAATTATGGATTTTGAACTTTTCTCTCACAAAAATAATTATGTATCTAAAATAAAACGCTTTGAGCATTGTGGTCCCGTTGTGTTCCATTTGTTAGAACTTATTTTTAAGGTTTCTTCTAATTGTTGCATAATTGAATTATAATGTCATATTTTTATATCAGTGCTTGGTGGATGATATGCATATATATATGGTTATGGAAAGTGAATGCCATGAGATTACATGTATTTTCAGAGTGACAGTTATCTAGGTGTTAATCTCACATAATATTAGTATTTATTTTTATTAATAATCTAACTCAAGTGAAAGTATCATATGATGAAAAATCAATGAAAATTATTTTGCATCATATAAAGAAGGAACTCTACAAAGGATTGTTGTAATTATACTGAGACAAGTTAATATCCAAACATATCTTAATCAGAAATCAAATATTAATCTCAAGTGGAAAATATTTAATGTTATGATTTATTTGGTAATGCAAAAACTATGATTGATTTATGTGTTAATAATATTTTGTAAACTTTACCTATTCAGAAGATAATATTTGCATCTTTATCCGTGATAGTTTCGTGATTAAGCATAATTCTTTTTATATGTTGTGGATAATAAATTATACTTTCTTTAATGCATATGTATATACTTAATTTCTAAATCCACGTGTTTATATGCGTTTGTATATATTTTGCATTTTTGTTTATATTTTATTTTAATTATACATCATATATGTAACATCCCAAAATATATAGTATACACTGTATTAAAGAGAAGCTACATGTATACTAAATAATACAGTTATCCATCTAGAGTATAAAATGTTACTTTTACAGCCATCCAAAAACAACTATAAATTTAAAGTTTATATATATATATATATATATATATATATATATATATATATATATATATATATAACCTAAAGAAAACTCAAAACTATACACAAGGTCCCTACTAACTAAGTCAACTACTCAGCAGCATCACCTTCATCCAATATTTGTTCCAGAGAGACCTCTTCTTTCGCTGCTCACATTCAAAGGATGGTCATTGCAGAAGAAAAACAACAGAACATACAAAATACAAGCACACAACAGGGTAAGCTAGTTTAAACAAAGATTAATCATACATCAATTTATTTAACTTCATACAAACATATTATTCATTCACATCACTTAAACCCTTTACACATAACACCACACTAACTTTGACTGTCCGGACTTAGAATGATTGACGAGCTATGGCGGTCGTGCACTCGTGGTGGCTTCTACTGCTTTGCAAAGCCATTGCCAATGGGTTTCACCCTACCACACTCACGAGGTTAGTCCGTTATCACTCACCTTGGGCCATATTGGAAGCACCCAAGACTAGGACATCCTACTACTCCTCACGACATGGATCAATCATCTCTACTTGGGAATGAGAGACCATTGGAGTTTCAGGATAACCCCCAAGACTAAGCTCCTGCATCCATTTTAAACTTACTTGAATCTCAACTAGAGATTTCACTTTGAATCACAACATAGTGCACCACCATGTCTCCTCTCCTTGAGGATCATGGAATTACGTCCATTAACCACACTTGAACTTTACACTTTTGAATATAACATACATCAATAACCACGAATATTACATGATACAACTTCAACTTACTTCATACAACACTTAATGTTCATTTAAAACAACTTAAGATCCCAAGGGAATTGAACTAGAACTGAACCCCTCGCACAGCGCACACCTTCGCATAGTGAAGCCATAAGCTTCTCACACAGCGACCTAACTCGCCTTGCGAAATCCTTAGACAAAGACCAACTCCTCTTAACTTCTCGCATAGCAATTACACTCGCTATGCGAATAAAATGTGAAATGTATCAGACCCCAACCCCTCGCATAGTGTCCCAACTCGCTATGCGAGAACCTCAGACAAAGACTCAGACTTCCTAAACACTCGCAGAGCGAGACGCACTCGCTTTTCGAATAAAAAGAATAATGGTTCTAGACCCCAACCAATCGCATAGCGATTTGATTCGCTATGCGGATTGACAAACAGAGAGCAACCCTCTCAATCCACTCGCACAGCGCCCTCATCGCTATGCGAGTGCCTTGGCAGATAGCACCTCGCCAAGGTGACTCGCTATGCAAATCCATTCCCACAGCGAGTCTGCATAATCTGCAGAACGAAATTCTGTAGAACAAAATTCTGTAGAATTATGCAACTCAACCAATCCTCACCAATTCCACTCAACTTTCCCAACTTCTAACACTCCTAATTCGTTGTATATGCTTAATTAGACTTGACTAAGTGATTTTAGACCTACCTATCCTCAATCTAAAGTGTTTATGCATCAAATGCTACTCAAAAACCTCAATTTCATTAACTTAGAGACCCAAATCCTAATTTACCACTTTGAACCTGATTTTAACCAGTTTGATGACTCAAACAAGTCACAAATGACCTGTCTAAACTACCCCAGCAGCCTCTAACAACACTTGACCTCTAATACTCAAATTCACTACCTCACTTCCTCTAAATTGACTCTAAACAAGCTCAAACCACTTCACTTCATACCTCATCACTACCACAACAGAGTACTCACATTAACTACCTACAACATACACAATTACAGCACTTAGATTCATCCAAAACAATTCATCAACAACACATTACAATTTCATACACTCCATATTACAGTACATACTATTTAATTTACTCAGAATTCAACCAGTGACACAAAACAGCATACTAATTCAGAATTTATCATACACACATATCATATAACCAATTGAGATAAAGTTTCTAGCTTCCCATACCTTGGAGACAAATAATTCAGCTCACAGATACACCAGTCATACCTTGCACTACAAGGGAACTCAACAGAAACCTACAACTCACCAATTGGTGATAGAGAACAATACTTAGAACCTAAATTGAGCTAGAAAATGGAAAAAAAATTTTAACCACATGCAAAACGGAACAGTGCATGTTCACAATCCACATAAAACGGACAACAATGGAAACCACTTACTAGCTGAAGAACACTAAATTGATCGGTCCAAAACGAAGCGCTCAACGTCAGGATCGCCTAGGCACCTCCTGATCGTCAAACAGAAAACTCAGCAGAGAAAGATTATAGAGAGAAGTCAGAGAACTCTGAGGAATAGAGTTCTAGAGAGATGAAGTGTTATTAGAATAAGGAAAAATGTTTATAAAATTCTATTTATATTATAAGATTAATTTTAATTAAAATAATTTGTCTCATTATTTTAACACACCTACTCTATAATACTCTATTTTCAGGTCTTAGAATATAAATACGCTTAAATTATGTAACTACTATCTATAAAAATACAAATTATTTATGTTATTAACAAAAAAAATTAAATGTGGAAACATTTAGGAATTTTTTTATTTCTTTCAAAAACATTTGATGACAGGGTAACAGTGCTTTCATATTAATGAATTCACATTAATAAAAAAATTATAAAAAAATCAAATTTAAGGCGTAACAAAGTTATTATTTTAGATAATAATAATAATACAAAAGAAGACGTTTTATAGGTAGTAATGCAGTTTTAAAAATATTTCTATTTAATTTAAGGTAAAAAAAAAGTTTATAATAAAATATATATATTTTTTATAAATTGATATATATATATATATATATATATATATATATATATATATATATATATATATATTCACATTAAACTTATAATTTTGACATAAAAAAATTAAATCTGAGATATTGAAACTCTTAAAGTGTTTAGGTTCTCACTTGGCAGCACACACAGGTATCATTATTAAGCACCTGTGCACACACACTCTCCTCCCAGTAAACAATACTAGCCCTCCGCCGCCGCACGCCTCCGCGACGCGACGGGCCTCCTCCGCGAGGAGCCTGCCTCCTATACGCTAATCGACCAGATTTCCGGCGACTCAACGGGATTTCTTCATACCGCAACCGCCGCCGCCTCTTCTCCTCCCGTAACAGTGAGAGCAAGATTTTCCTTGAAGGTACTTTGTTTTTGTTGTTATTACAGATTAATTGTAGTGAAATTTATTTCAGTGACTGAGATTGATATTGTGATTTTATATTCCAATCTAATGAATTTAGATTGTACATGTTCACGGATAAAGCATATCGGTGTTATTAGTTTGAGTTATTCTCCCGAAACATGTTCTAATTTTGGTGAAATTTCTATCACTGGCTGAGGTTGATATTTTTATTTTTATTTGTTCGAATTTAATGAGTTCAGATTGTATATATTCACGGATAGAACATGGAGTTATTATGTTGAGTTATTCACCCACAACATGTTCCAGTTTTGGTGAAATTTCTATCAGTGGCTGAGATGGATATTGTGATTTTATATGTTCTAATTTAATGAATTCAGATTGTACATGTTCACGGATAAAGCAAGTAGGATTTGTCTAAGTCATAGCAACTTAGAAGTTAAAGTAGTCATTGCTTTGTATTCTGATTCAGCATATGATATTTGGAGTTTTCATTTTGTAGTCATTGACAATTTCCATTTTAGATTGGTATTCCTTCAATTTTTTTAAATTTAAGTGGGCCGGTGGGGCTGGTCTAAATTATTCTTTTTATTTTTCAGGTGGGCTGGGTTGAGCCAGTCCATTGAGGAGGTGGGCCAAAGTGGGCTGGGTCAATCAGGCTGGGCTGGCCTGTTTTGACAGCCCTATTCGTAACCACTTTTTCAGAAAGGTTTTTCGTTTAGGCAAGATTTTGCAAGGACATGTCTGCTTTGAGCAGCTCAGTCCATTTCTGCAAAAATTTTCCACTTCTGGGAACAGTGAAAGATTATCATGGGAACGTTCCACCAAAGATATTCTATTGGGAAAGCTTAAGTTTGCTTTGAGGAATCATCAGGTGCATGAAGCATGGGAGTCCTTTCAGGATTTTAGAAGCCTTTATGGTTACCCTGAGGTTCATCTATTGAACCAACTCATTGTTCAATTGTCCTATTCTTCCAATCATGTTTGGATGCGAAAAGCTTGTGATTTGGTGTTGCAGATTGTTAGAGAGAAGTCTGGTTTACTTCATGATGATACCTTAACCAAACTTGCACTCTCCCTTGCTAGGTTGCAAATGCCATCCCCTGCCTTAGTGATACTTTGGTTGATGCTTGACAAAGGGTGTGTGCCCTCTATGCATTTATTGTCCTTGGTTGTTTTTCATATTGTGAAGTCAGAAATTGGAACACATCTTTCATCCAATTATCTGTTTCAAGTTTGTGATCTTTACTGCTTGAATGATAAGAAGGTTCACCATGCAGTCACAGTCAAGCTGGATACCTTGGTCTTTAACCTTGTTCTTGATGCTTGTGTGAAGTTTAAATTGTCTTTAAAAGGCCTGAGACTGATTGAACTAATGTCGCTGACTGGGACCGTGGCTGACGCACACTCCATTGTAATAATTTCACAGATTCTAGAGATGAATGGTCTGAGAGATGAAATGCAGGAATTGAAAGATCATATTGACAGAGTTTCGGCTGCTTATGTTTGTCACTATTGTCAGTTCTATGATAGTTTGCTGAGCTTGCACTTCAAATTTAATGACATTGCTGCTGCAGCTAAGCTTGTTCTGGATATGACTAGCTCGCATAATTGTAATGTTAAGAAAGAATATGGGAAACACTTGCAGAATCCTTGTTTTATTTCCATTGGATCTCCTAACCTTAGGAGTGCATTGAAGATACACATTGAACCTGAGCAAATGTGTAAGGATTTTGTCCTTAAAGTTGAAAGCAGACAGGTTTTAATCTTCTATAGGGGTGGGAAACTAGTTCTTAGTAATAGAGCTTTGGCTAAGTTTATCAGTGGTTACAAGAAAGATGGGAGGATTGGTGAACTTTCAAAACTCTTACTTACTATTCAAGGGGAATTATGTTCAGTGGCAGGCTCCAGTTTGTGTTTTGATGTAATCAGTTCTTGTATTCAATTAGGATGGCTTGAGTGTGCTCATGACATTTTGGATGATATAGAGGTTACTGGTTCTCCAATGGGTCAGGATATGTATCTGTTAATTGTGTCGGCATACCAGAAGCGGGGATTGCAAAGAGAAGCAAAGGCACTACTAAAACAAATGAAAAAGGTTGGTTTGTTGAACAAAGGGTTATCTGATGATGCTACGGGCAAACACAACCTCTGTGAAAAAACTTTAAATTCACCTGGTAAAACAGATTTGGCCATTGCCTTAGCTCAAATATTGGAAGATGAAGATCAGACAATTTTTCCTTTGGTGTATAACTTCAATTCTTCCATTTTCTTTTTCTGCAAGGCCAGAATGATAGAGGATGCATTAAAGGCATATAGAAGAATGCTTAGCATGAATGTTCAGCCCACAAGTCAAACTTTTTCTTTTTTAATGTGTGGATATTCTTCTCTTGGTATGTATCGTGAGATCACAATCTTGTGGGGAGACATTAAGAGATTCATGAAGAGTGACAATTTAGTGGGAAACAGAGATCTCTATGAGTTACTATTGCTAAACTTTCTTCGAGGTGGTTACTTTGAGAGAGTGATGGAGGTCATTAGCCATATGAGAGACCATAACATGTATGCTGACAAGTGGATTTACAAAATTGAGTTCCTTAGACTTCATAAAAATCTTTATAGGAGTTTAAAAGTATCAAATACAAGAACAGAAGCACAAAGCAAACGGCTTGAGCATGTTCAGGAATTTAGGAAATGGGTCGGTATTGATTAAAGAAGGTCTCTGATGAAATTCATGTGCCGTTGTACCTCCATGTTTTTCAGCAAACTCCTGTTAAGAAGGCCAAATTTCTAAATCCAGTGCTGTGCCAATGAATCCTTAAATATGTCAGAGTTTGGCCCCAATACTATCGAAGCAGGATAGGTTGTTCATTGCCACAAAATGGTTAGTTTGTTATTCTACCAAAACCATGAAGGCTAATAATAAAAAATAATCTAGGGACATGCCACACCCAAATTGCCCTGATTGAGGAACTCCATAGAGCAATTTGGCCGAACAATTTAAGATCAGTTGAGTAATAATTTCTCAACATGAACTAAACGCTCTTTTCTGTGGCATAATAAGTAACTAACTGATCTTTGTCACTGTCTTCCATAGATAAGCCTAAATTTGTTCCACACTGCATTTAGAATTGATAATCTGTTTTTGCATATTCTAATTTTTATTTGAATTAAAACTCTGCATTATCTTTACTCATTGAGAGAAAGGTGACTCTGATATTTAACTTTGGATTGGTCTCTCTAAATAATATGAATAACACTTAATATATATATTTGTGGCAATTAGCAAATAATCCGTCCATTATGTAAAAGTTCTTTTATAATATTTCTGATTTCTGATAGGTTCCAGGAAGTCATAGAATGAGTTACAAAGTGGTTCGAAAATTGGTTCAGTGGTAATAGTTGGAAGTGTGGAGGGATTATAAATTAGATGGCTAAGAGGGAGATTCAGATGGTTTTTCTCCTTACTATGTGTATGTAAATTAGATTCAAGTGATGATTCATGTATCAATTAAGCTGCAAGTAATTATATTTTGAAGGTTATTTTTCTTTAGATAACGGGGTAGGTAGAGAGTCTTTTGATAAACAATCTAAATCAACTGAGAACTCCAGTTCTGACTGAACATCTGTTGCATATTTTAGCCGCATGTCACCATTTGGAATGCACTTTCTTCTGCGTTGAGTTTGATCCACGTAATAGTGAATTAACTAACATGGAGTGATCTTATGTGTAGTAACTTCGTCTGGGCCTTTGATGATGGCCACTATTTGCATATGCTCAATAATTCTGGCGTTCCCATGTTGTATTCAGATATTGAAGCAATTAATTGTTTTGGTGTTTGTTTTATGGATTATATTGTAATGTTAATATATTGTTTGACTTTCTTTGCATTAAACAGTTACGTATTGTTTTCTGATCCAATGCTCCTAATGTTTTTGGACTTGGGGAGTTTCGTGCATGATGGTCACTATATGTTATGCGGACTTCAAAGCTATTTTCTTATTTCCTACTGGTAGACAACTGAATGAAGCTGATGTAAGTGATAATTCCCTAAATCCAGCCAGAGTTAGTCAGAAACCAACTTGATGAATCAGTTCTCACCTGCATTATGCAGCAGAAGTTTTCATTTACGGGAAGATATGGAACGTCTTGATTACTCTATTTTGTTGATGACACTGTATACATGACACTGTATATTCTTAATATAAAAGTTTCTTTTATTTCTTTGTAGAATCCTGCTGACATAGAAAGCTTGGTATAAATTTAGTTACTTGTATAAAGTTTCCCATTTTTTAAATTAGGTTGTTGTTTAAACTTTACTGTTATTAAAGTGAATGTAATTTACAATAGCAATTGTAATTAGCCAAAACCCGTTATTTGGTTCTAAATACGAATTGTTTTTCCAATATGGAAAAGAAATTAAATCAAATGAAGTTTCATTGTCATAATTCGTTTTCTATGGTGTTACTTCAAAATATGTAAAATTTATCGAAAAGGCTCATATCTAAGAATGCTGTCTATTTCAAATCAGATTGAATAGACAATTTCAAATTGATTATACCAATAACACCCACAAAAATTACACAAGCTAGAAAACAAAAAAAAAATGGGTGTGAAGCTTAAGCATGTGGTTAACAAACATAAAGTATTTTTACTCTAAAATCATGTCAAAAGTATCATTTGCTTCCACGTTAAACAACTACATTAATAAAAGTCAACTTTATTATGAGAAGAAAAAAATGGAATGAAAGCAATTCTATTGTTTAAGCTAAATTATGAAACTACAAGGGTTCCACATGAACAAATTTAAAAGGGTATGGCGTCTTTGTCAAATGACCTTGATTCTGTCGTTTTGTTCAAGAGGATAACATTATTGTAATTCACAATTTGCAGATCAAACTAAAAGCATAATCAAACAAACAGTGTGGAATAAAATATTTAAATGAGTAATTAGTTTTACAATGATAAAATCCAAAGAGTAGATTTTTTGTATTCTATATCATTTCAAATATACATAAATACATGTTATAAAAGTAAGATTAATCAAAAGAAAAATAAATTGAGTCTTGATTTGTAAATGAAAAGTAAAGAGAAGAGTGGCGTTTTGGCAAATATAGGTGAAACATTTGATTGATTAGTCTTAAAATGAAACATGTTAATCACACATGAAAAATTATAGATTTTAAATTAAAATTACTTACATAAAGAAGTCGTGACTCTGAATATATGGTGAGATAAGTAGGTTATGCTTATATTTAAAAAGAGTTGACCACAACTTCACAATATAAAAGTCACTAAAAATGGCGATAAGATTGAAATTTGATCCATGCAATTTTTTTCTATGTAGCTGGTTCACTAATACACGAAACTAAGTTACTATTTTCATATTTTACTCATTAATTAATAAAAAAGGAAGACGTAACTAATCAATAAGCAATACTGATATTAGAGTGGACATAGGAATCTAAAATCTATAAAATATAGAGTAGGTAAATATTCTTATAAATATTTTCCGGTTTTTAACTTTTTATATTTCTTTAATATTTTATATTAAGCTACTTACTATTTTTCGTGAATTAACTTTATAATTAATAGTTTTAATACTCTTTATATAACTCATTCTTTGAGTGAAACAATCTTTATTTTACGTATAGAATGATGTTTGTAAGACTATTATGTCATTCCTTATTTCATAATTTGTTATGAAAGATTAAGGTCCTCAGCTATTTTAAGGGCTACAGTAGCAAGACATGCAGGTAGTTTATTTCTTTTGCCAATGAAATTATACCAAGGAGATCATATATAGAATGAACATGGCCTAATGTCTTTTCTAAGTTTTGTTGGATTTATAATTTTGCTAATGGAAATTCATTGTCTAATCCATCACATTTGTAAAAACCTAGAAAATAGAGTATTAGAGTAGATAGGTGTATTTAAATAATGAGACGAACTTTTTTACTTTAAAAATAATCTTATAATATAGATAGAACTTTCTAAAGCTCGGTTCATTATCTTAAACACTTCATCTCTCTAAAACTTCCGTTCTCTACTCGTTCTCAAACTTCTCTATAGCTTTCCTTCTTACTAAATTGTTGGATTGACGATCAGGAGGTGCCCAGATGTCCACAGCGTAGAGGGCTTCATAACTGACCGATCAATTTCTCAATTCTAGCGGGTAAGTTGTTCTTCCCTTTTTCTACGCTGTTTTTGAACATAAACCATGCAATCTCTGCTGGTTGCATGTGTCTTGTGCGTTTTCTCGTCCATTCCCTGTCCAATTCTAGCTCTAAGAGCTGTTCTTGATCACCAATTGGTGATTTGTAGGGTCCTGTTGAGTTTCCTTGCGGTGCAAGGTACTGTAGAGGTGATCCGGTGAGCTCTGCTGTGAATCTCTGACGTAAGGGGAGTTAGATTTATGTTTAAATTGGTAGTCTGATAGGTGTGTGTACTGAATTCTGCACTTTGTTACTGTTTGAGCTGAAATGTAGTTCTTGTGTAGATTAAATCACGTATTCTTTGAATATTTATTGATGAAACTGTAAAATGTTGTTTGTGAATTGATTAGATGTGATGTGCAACTGTAATTGAGTATGTTAGATGATTGTATTCTGTTATAATATTGATTAGATAGAAAGTTAAGTGAATTGGTAGTGTTTCAAGTCCTTTTAGAGGAAGTGAGGTAGTGAATTTGAGAATTTGAGGTAAGAGGCTTGTTTGGTCTCTTTAGGCAGTATAGGTAAGTCATTTGTAACTTTTGTGGGTCTTTTAAATGGTCTAAAACCTGTGCAAAGTGGTAGAATTTAATTTGGGTCTTTAAGTTGAGGAATTGAATGTTTTAGAGTATGAGTTGGTTCATAATCACTTTAGATTGGTGGTAGGCATGTTTAGGATCACTTAGACAAGTTTAATTAGGTATTATCTATGAGTGTTAGAAGTTGGGAGAAATGGTTAGAATTGGTATGTTGTGGTTGAGTTGCATAAATCTGCAGAATTTCGTTCTGCAGATTATGCAGACTCGCTATGCGAATAGTTTCGCATAGCGAGTCGCTGTGATGAGCTGCTCTCTGCCAGTGTGAAAGTAATTTATTAAGTAGCTTTGTATGAATGTATACTTTGCATTGAAACCATTTGTATGTTGAATTAGGGTATGAAATTACGAGTAGTTGTAATGTTGTTTTGTTTTGAACTATAATATGATCATAGGTTGGATTAGAAGGTTGATTGAGTATCTTGACGTGATTTTTATATTATTTAATTATAAATTGTGATGGTAAGATTAATTATTTGTATATTAGTTCACTCTTATTTTATTTGATTTGATGATCTACATTTGATAATATCGTTTTTATATGAAAACAGATAATAATACAAATGTTGATAGAGATAAACTAGAAGAACTTTTGAGATAATAATTTAGGATTTTTTTTTCAATAAAATCAATTTATAATTAAGATGTCCAATAAAATAAAAATAAAAATAAAATTTAAATTTAAATTGTGTAATTTATGTTGATTATAGATTTTAGTAAACTAAAAATTGAAATGTTATAATAGATATGATATATTCTTGTAAATATTTTTAATTTTCTTTATAATTTTTTTATTATTTCATATTCTGAAATTATGATGATACATATAAATGAAATAAAATACAAAGTGATTTCCTTCAAATCTAAATTCAAATAAATAAGTGAATTAAAAATATTGATAAGAGTTCTTTGGAAATATAAGTTCTATATTTAAAATTAAAAAATGATTTAAAATGAAATAAAATTACTCACATAATTGTTTATAAAGATAAATCTTTTTATAATCTATAAGTAAATTAAAATATAATATAACCACAATCACACACATATATATACACAAAATTTACAATAAAATAATATTTTTTATTTATAAAATTAGAAAAAACAATTTGTACTAAAATAAAAAGAGAGATTATACTTCAAGTGGCAATTTAGAAAATTCACACAACACCCAGGTCTCTGTTCTTTCACACGGACGCCTTTCAAAATTCCTCTTCTGCTCCCATCCCATTGGTATTACTGGTTGCATTCGTTCCTAAACAATCACACACTGCACTTTCACTCATTTGTTTCCCTCTCATTCCAACCAAATAAACCAAACCCAGAATCAACAAAAACACAACCATAATCACAATCACTGAATTTCTTACACACATACATACATATATTCACACAACACTGTCATAGTGTCACTTTCTGTGTTAATGCATCACCACCACAACCTCCAACTTCACATCGGAGAAGAGGACTCTCACCTCTCTTCTGAGGATGCCACTTCAATCCCAATTCACCAAAACCCGACCCGAAGCCGTTTCTCAATTCATCCACTGCCACCAAACTCACCAAACACTCCATGTCACAATGAACGCTTATCCGACCACCCATCTCAAGCCTCGCCCCGCAAGAGAATACCCGTCATCACCCTCCCCTGCCATCACTTTCCGACACCCTTTGGCGCAAAGTTTCGAACTTCGAACCTTCTCCCTCGCTTCCGTTTCCTCATCTTCCTCCCCCTCCCCTCCCTCTACTTTCTCTTTTCAAACGCTGAACCTTTCGATTTCTTTTTCGTGATTGCTTTCTCAGCAGCGCTGTTGATTTCCCTCAATCTGGGACTGTTGCTCTTCACTCGACTGTTCCCCGCCAAATTATCATCATCATCATCATCGTCATCTTCTACTTCTTCCTCCTCCCCTTCTACTCACCCTGTGGTGTGGTCTATTGGGTCCAATCCTAAGCAAATGAAGAGCACGAGTTCGGGGTGTTGGGTGCAAGTTCACAGCAATGGGGATGTGTACGAGGGTGAATTCCAGAAGGGGAAGTGTTGGGGGAGTGGGGTTTATCACTATCACATGAGTGGGAGGTATGAGGGGGATTGGGTTGATGGGAAGTATGATGGGTATGGTGTTGAGACATGGGCAAGGGGCAGCAGGTATAGAGGGCAGTATAAGAAGGGTTTGAGGCATGGAATGGGGATCTACAGGTTCTACAATGGTGATGTGTATGGTGGTGAGTGGTCTAATGGGCAGTGTCATGGGTTTGGAGACCACACTTGCTATGATGGGAGCCGCTATGTTGGGGAGTTCAAATGGGGTGTCAAACATGGACACGGACAGTACCATTTCAGGTGTGTTTTTGTTTTTCAATTTACAATTTGTCCAGATGCTTTAGTTATGATGTTGTAAAGTGTCATTCATTTCAGTCCTTAATGTTACTAGGATAGCTTAGCTTTCTGTATGGATAAAGGTCTCATTAAAATCTTCATAGGAGATGAAAATAAAGAAGTAAAACTGGATTAATGAAGTTTCTATTGAGTCAAGACTAGCTTACACTTGTGTTAGTTTATAGAAACCCTCTCATTTAACTTCTGCAAAAGCTGAATTTTAATACATGGAAATACTAATCTTAAAATATAAGATGAATTTAATTCATTTTACCTTTTTTTTTCTTCTTTTATGCGTCTTCTGAAAAGTTTATTCAAACAAGGCTTATATCAATGCTTCTCAATTACTTGAACTCAATAATGAATTTGATCCACGTTTCATGAAATGTATAATTTCCCTATTCTTAACCACTTCTCATTTTTTAGCACGGATCAAAGAACAATCTCATTGGAAGGTGGTGCAAGGCTGTTATTTTCATTAATGTTGTGGTATCTTTAGTTCTGCACGTATATTGAATGCATTACAGTAGAAAACTGGTGGTGGAAGAGTCTTGGTTTATTCAACAAATACTAGAAGGATCTTTTAAATGTGTCTTTACAGTCTCATTTTATGTGTACTGCAGAAATGGGGACATATACGCTGGGGAATATTTTGCAGACAAGATGCATGGTTTTGGAGTGTATCAATTTCAGAATGGTCATCAGTATGAGGGGGCATGGCATGAAGGAAGAAGACAAGGACTTGGAATGTACACTTTTAGAAATGGGGAAACACAATGTGGTCATTGGCAGAATGGAATTCTTGATGATCCTAAAAGACATAACAGTCCTAATGGGTCTCCATGTGATGTGGACCATGCCAAGGTTTCCAATGCAGTACAGGTATTGTTATATTTTGCACTTATGGTTGATGAATATGATAGTTACTTATACCAAGAACACTTGCTTTCCTTGTTTCTTCATGGTTGTTATTATGAAGGATAATCAAATAACAACATCAGGAAGAAACCTGATTTTTCACCAACTTCATCAACCTGTCTTTCTGCTTAAGCTGCGTGAGCAATCTAGTAAACCATGGTATTTCTTCTGTCATTCTGCGTAGGATGCACATTCTGCTGCTGAGAAAACTTACAACATGTCAAAGGTGGATGAAGGAATGAATAAAGTAGTGGCAGCAACTAATAAATCAGCCAATGCAGCCAGAGTTGCAGCTGTAAAAGCTGTGCAAAATAGGATGCACCATAACAATAATGATAAATGATAATAGCCATTTCTTCAATCTTGTGATGATAGAAAGCTTCAATCAATGTCAATGTGTCATCCTCCATTATAGGTTTGCATACAGAACATTATTAGATATGAAAAAGCAAAGGAAGCAGAAGAATTCAAGGAGGGAGAATCATAAACACGTGCAAATAATGAGATCTTCTCTCAAACTTGATAACTAAGTTGTGTACATTTTCTTCCCCTCCCCAATGGAGAGATGTTTCCATTCTTGTATTGTGGTACAGGTGTGAGGTGTGCCTGCTTGGAACCACTTTGGGTACTTGAACTCAATGCCAGATTGTGGAGCAAGAAGGGTCCTCACTTTTTGGTGTCTAGTTTGTGTTAAGAAGATGAAGAAAAAAATAGAGTATAGAGCTTCAGTGCAAGGAAAAAGTGCCAAAAAGATGTAGATTAGGACTTACATGTTGGCCTATTTCCATGAACATGTTAGTGTATCTGTCCATTTGGGTGCATTTAAAAAGTTGCCCACCAACGAATGCTGTATGTGTTTGGTGAAGAGTTAAAGCTTTAGAAAGCTGAATTTCGTGATCATGCACCAAACAATCATGTATAATTTTATGTAGTAAAATGGTAAAATAGTACAGTAGGTACATTAAATGAAAGAATTGTGTCTTGTAGAATGAAGGTAATGACACAGCAATTTCTACAGGAACAGACTAAATATTTTTGTTTTTATAAATATGTTAAGAAGATAGTTAGTTACTCTTCAAACATAAAAATGATCTCTACTTTATAATTAAATATACATGTCTGAGTTAACAATCAAATCTGAAGTGAATATGTTGTGCTAAGGTGGGAATGATGTAAATCAATGGGATAGTCTAGAAGAACAGGATAATCTTTTAACTAGTAAGTATAGACTAATTTTGAAGATTTTAAAGTTTATGATATCGAAATTGAATACAAAATTTGGAAGTTTTAAAATAATTTTGACTATTTTTTTAAGGTTTAATACATCGTTTGGTTCCTACTTTTAGGAGTTTGGTTCAAAGTAATCCTACCTTTTAAAAAAGTTCAATAAGACCCCATATTTTGTTACAAAATGTTCAATTTGGTCATTTTCGCTCACGCCGTTAAAACCATAACGGTGCAAATGCCACTGTGGCATCTCATAAGTACGTGGCACAAGTTAATAGGTGGACTTAAATGATTTTTTAATTTAAAAAAAAAGTCTTTGCTACGTCGTCATCGCCATCTCCAGACAAACCTTAATTTCTCTCCAAGAAACCCTAGCCGTCGCACCATCCAGCGTCGTCACCGCCATCATCCGGCAGTCGTCCTCTCCAGCGCATCACATGCCACCACCAAAGCTATGTGACGAGAACGCGAGAAACCTTAGGTCTCCACGGTTTGTTTGTAGGTTTGATTGTGGTTGCAGGTGGAGGCAAGCAGCGGCGCGATTGGTGGTGGAGAAGAGTGACGATTTGCAATCTGCAGCAGCTGGCGATTTGGCTGGTGGTTAGTGGTGGACGATTCTGTAGTAGAGATTTGACGGCAGTGCTGCTAGCGCGACGACGATTTGGCTGGTGCGAGGGTGAAAATGGTGAAGATTGGTGGTCGCGGCATAAAAAGGGATCATGTTGGGTGGTGACGCCAGAACGAAGGGGAGATGCGAAGATGATGAAGATGCAACAAAAGGGAGAAGACGCTTTGGTGGTGGCGAGTGATGTGTTGGAAAGGACGGCTGTCGGCAAGGATGGTGGTGACGACGCTGGATGGTGCGGCGGCTAGGGTTTCTTGGAGAGAAATTAGGATTTGTTTGGAGACGGTGATGATGACGTGACGTTTGCACCGTTATGTTTTTAACGGCGTGAGTGGAAAGGACCGGATTGAACATTTTTTAATGAAATATGGCGTCTTAGTGAAATTTTTTAATAATTGTAAAGATCTTTTATATATACCTTTTTTAATTATTAGATGGTGAACTGGAGGTGAGTCTAAGGAGTAAGTAATTTCTATTTAACATTGTTCAAATATAATTGCATGTGTACTTGGCTATCTTTTTAAATTTAGTCTACAATGGACCATTATGGAATAAGAAAAAGCAATATTCACATTACAAGTTGTTGAAGTTCAAGTATTATGAGAAGTGGGGTTCTAGATATTATAGCGAGAGTGATATAATATATGATGTCAAGTAAATGCCTGGTCGAATATGGAAATTATGCAATTTTTGTCTGACATTTATTATATCGGCAACTGTACTTCGAGCTGCTGTATGCCTCAGACAGTAGGACTATTATCTTATTATTATTCTTAATAATAATATAGATAAATGAATATATATGCACGATAATATTCATTGGATAAATATTAATAAATCACCTTTATTAGTTTACAATTTTTT
The DNA here is from genome assembly GCF_029865625.1 of Vigna umbellata. Taxonomy (NCBI): domain Eukaryota; kingdom Viridiplantae; phylum Streptophyta; class Magnoliopsida; order Fabales; family Fabaceae; genus Vigna; species Vigna umbellata. The sequence goes on from NC_142173.1 coordinate 3,606,004, forward strand.
TATTAAATGACCGGTCAGTAGTTATCGGACGGTTAATTTCTTCATTTTCTTAATTAGTTTTCAGAAACCGGATCATCCTTAATTAGTTGTCAAAAATCAGATTATTCTTACTTAAAAGTTAGTAATTTATCAGTAAGTCACTTAATGATTGGTTTTGGTTAGATTTGCAAATTAAATATGCTTACAGGTAATATATTTTTATTTATTAGATCTAAGATTGTATTAATTAAAAATTTATTTTAAAATCTATAAATACAAATTTAAAGTAAAAAAAATTGATAATTATATTCAACTAAAAATTGACTTTTATTACACCATAATCATTTAGTAACTTAAACATCAAAGTTAATTTTACATGTACTTACACGATATCACATAGTATTAGAGAAGATTTGAATTGTTAGATAGTTTGGAGATTATTTGAATTTTGATGTTAAAAATAGTTAATCTCGACCCCACTGAAACACCATTGTTTCTTAAAATCAAGTTTAAACATATATCGTGTTCCTTAAAATATACTTCTTAATAACTTAATTTTATCTAGAAAATATTTGATCATTAAAGCTTAGTTAAAACTATATTAAGCATTCATAAACTATTAGATGAAGTCCACTAGGATCGTAGAGCAGATATGATGACGATCAAAAGCAACCATTGTCATATTTTAATTATGATGAGATGTCAATATAAGCACCATCACTATTAACCAAGCATCAACGATAATATTATGGGAAACATCCTTATAATGTATGCGGCAATCCATTTGTTATTTTTCACTAATACAATATAAATTTTTTTAATTATTTCTTTAGTTTTAATATTGGTCCTAAAAGTAAATTTATAAAAAATTTTCTCTTTTTAATGATAGGTCAAATATATCTTCTAAAAATATTAAGGAAGTTTTCTCACAATAACTTTTAAGTTCCATTCAAATTCTATCCAAGAGACAATAATCTAAACTAGGATATTCTTAAAAACAAATAAGTTGATTCTATGAGTGGGTTTGAATAAAGCTTAAAAATAACTTTTATTTCACACCTCTTAAATGAATTTCTAAAATGTCAATAAGAAATACGAAGTCACTCAAATGGGTACAATATACACTTTTTAAATATTTAATCATTTGGAATGTCCCATTTTTGGATGGAAATCTCAAATTGATCATCTTTTTTTTGCGTCTCAATTGGGTCCTTATTTTGTGAAAATTGCAACAATGAGACCCTTACCGTTAAATTGAGCCCAACAGAGTTAATTTATGGTTGTCGTGGCATGCTGGTCTTTATTTTCAAATGATGTGGAGTATCTTATTTGATGTATGTGATTCTGATGTGTCTTTTGATTTTTTTTTAATGAAAGAAATTTTAAAAACTGAATTAAACATTAAACTGCATACTTTGTTCGAATTAGGGATTCGAAAAAAGGAAGTTTGATTTTAGGGTTTATACAAATTGGGAATTAATTTCAGAAATTGTTCTCATTGATGCTTCTGCCTTCGACTCAACTTCTGATGTTGGTTCATATAAGATCATCTTTTTATTTTCTTCTTCAGAGGAAGATGATGCAGGAATTATATCTCAAATCATAATACAAGGTTGAAGGAATTAACACATACAAGAAAATTGAAACAGTTGAACTGCCTCTGAAATTATAAGATATAAGGAAAGACACTTTTTGCCCTCGCCACCATATGCATTGTCGTAGTGTTACGCGTAGAAGTCGTCGAACCACCACCGCTACAACCTCCACGCGATACCAGTTCGCGTGCCGCCACCATTTTCGCGCATCATCTTCCTCGCACTTCCAAACCCGCAGGCCGTCGTCGCCATGAATCATGTCGCGCTTCCTTGCGCCGACCACTACCTCAGCACATAATCTTCTTTGCACAGATAGCCACCACACAAGCCTCCTCTATTAGCGCAACCTAAATCACGAGCACCATCGTGGCGCGTCAACCTCCATTAAACACCACCAAACCTAATCATAGAAAACTCAAATCAATTTCATCATAGAGCATCACGCCTTACACCAGTAAATCAAAAGCATAGGAGCTCTAATATAGAAAAATTCCAATTCGAAAACCCTTTCAAACCCTAAATCGCGTTCGAGCTCTCTATGACCACAAATCGCATTTGAACCGTGATGTCGTGCGACCACCTTTCTCGCAAGCATTCAAACCACAACCGCAACCCTCAATTTTTCCTTTCAAACAATAATTGCAACTTGTAGAGAAAGAGAATCCCAAATAAGAAACAGGAAAAACCTCTAAATTTGCGCAAAACAGAAACCCTAAAATCGCGAAATCCTTTATCGCGATCTCCTCCACAAAATAAAACCAAATTTCTGCATCAAAATAAAACCAAATCGCGATATCCGAATGAACCCTAAAACCAAAATTCCAATTTCTCTTGATTTCCAAGTCTATGTAATTAACGTTTTCCAATTCTTTTAATTTAAAAAAAGTAAATGTCCATGTCACATTTTCCTATTAGTAAATAACATGAGCATGTCATTTAAAAATGAAGATCAACATGCCACATCAACCATAAATTAACACCGTTGGGCTCAATAGAAATCTAATGGTTGCAATTTTCACAAAATAAAGACTCATTTAAGATGTCGAAAAAGAAGATGATCAATTTGAGATTTTCACCCAAAAATGAGACATGCCGAATGATTAAACTTTTTTAAAACTATTTTCAATTTCTTGTGATGGAGAAATCACATACATAATAGTATTTTCTAACTCCTTGATACTTATAAGCAAAATAATGGACATCTTTATGAAAATTAAACAAATTTTACGGCACTAAATACTAAATAGACAATATAATATATATAATTTCAACATTTTCAAAAACTTCAACTTGTTAAAACATTCAAAATACAATACAAATAGTATTATGATATTAATTTCAAATATTTTTCTTTTGAAGGTTGATACCCTTAAACTCAACTAAGCTAAGCAAATATGTGTACAAAAATAAATTGTATATTACAATATAATTATTGAAGATTCCATCTCAACCTTATTTATTTGTCATATAAGGAGGTTTCAACATTAGTTTCAACATTAATATACAACTCTAACAATACAATAAAGCTAACCGGAAAAGATGAATTAAAATATTAATTTTTGAACAACAATTTTGTTTAGAAAAAAAAAAACTTTAATCAATCAACAGGTTTTCATTGTTTAGGAATCCGTTTTGAATACAAATTACAAGAAAAAAAATCATATCAATGTATATAAAAGATAAGCAACAACGAAAATTTTAAAATTTCATTAAGGGTTTTTAATTAACTCTCCTTACCTAAATAAATCTTATATCCAATTAATATTAGGACGTGATAGGCTTTTACTTAAACTAAATTGATGAGTGAAAAAAAGTATAAAGAGGAAAATAAAGTACACATAGAATAGAAAACTCAAAACTAAGCTAAATTACCTTAAGTATTTGATAGATTAGAATGAATGAGGTTAAGAAAAGGTTAACAAGAGAAGCACTTCTATCTTCTATTTTTCCAACAATATCATGATGATATATATATATATATATATATATATATATATATATATATCACTAGTAAAAAATAAGTTTTTTAACGCATTATATACGTCTCAGTTTTTAGCGAAAGTATATGTCTCGATTATCTAGGAACCAATGCCTAAAGGGGGCTACTGCCTCGGTTTTGAGAACACCCGAGGCAGAAAACCTTGTTGCCCACCTGTAAAGAGAACTTTTCACCTGTCAGAGTTTTTAAAATAGGGCTACTGTCTTGGTTCTGAGAACAACCGAGGTAGAAAACCATGCTTTACGACATCGGTTATCTTCCAACTGAGGCAATATCATGTTTATGCTTCAATTTTGAGTATAACCGAGACATATAGTTATTAATAATTTTATTTTTTAAAATATTCTGCAGGTTTACGCCTTTGTTAAGTAAAGAATCAAGTTAATAAAGTTGTTATTTCTGATGTCTTATCTTGGTCTATAAGGCTATAGAGTCAGTCAAATACGTTGGTTGGGGGTCACCATTCCTTCTCTGCATTTTCCCCTTTGAAAATTCTGCACTCTCAAACGCTAAATGCATCCCAATATATACTAATGGATAAAAACTCACTTACAAATCAAGCCACTACCGTTTCTTTCCTAAATCAATAAGCCATAATGTCCTTCTTTTCCTCTTCAAAGCCCGATTCAAACCTCGCCACCCCCAAGGCGATCCTCTCCGCAGTGGCATCAGTGGCTGCCACTGCAATGGTCATCCGTTCGGTAGCCAACGAGATCCTTCTGCCGGAGTTCACGTCGTACGTCAGATATGGCCTCTGCAGCCTGTTGTCGCGATCTCGTGGGCAACCAAATCTACGAGGTGGCATAGATCTACCTCGACTCCAAAATCTCCCCCTTCATGCAGAGACTCAAGGTGACCAAACCCGAAACCGAAGACACCTTAACGAGATCCCTTCGCCTTCCTCCCTGTTCACCAAAACCCTACCGCTAAGAGCCACCACCACCTCGTCGTGTGTGACGGCTACGAGCGCGGCTTCTACCTCGCTTGCAAGTGCATCACCTTTGGAGTGAAGAACAAGAGGTGGCCGTTGGGAGTAAAGCATCTTCTCGATAATAGCTCTTAGGGTTCTAATCTAGATCCCCATCCCCAATTTTAGTGCTGCTTGGTGAAAAATCTCTAGGTTACAACTCACTCTCACATTTCTCTAATGTTGAAACGCACACCGAGTGTTTGTGGAAGTGTTCTAATGATGCTTTTCCAATTCTTGTTGACTGTGATTTGAAAAAAGAAATTAACGTTGTTTTCTCTGTGTTCAGGTCACCAGTTGTGTGATTTTAACTCTCTCTAATCCGTTTCACTAAGTTCCAGTTTCTGTCATTAATTCTTCATCCCCTAGCTAGTTTCTTACCTTACCTGTAGCCATCACAAGTTATACTTGGTAATGGATATATGAAAATAGTGATGAGTTATGAAGAAATACGCATACTCTACATCTGAATGTGTTATTCTCACACTGTTTTGTTGTTTTCTGAAATAACAACCCGTTTAGGAAGAGGCTGGATAATTTCTCTCTCTCGATGGACCTGCAGCACTTCCTTCTCCGTGTTCTGAGTCTTGAGGCTTTAAGATCTTGCATCCTGATGAGAAAAGGAAAACTACTTACACTGGAGTGCTTATTGCGTTGGGCGTAGTTGCCTTATTCTTGGAAGTCATCACATGGATTATTGTGTTAACGAGAAAGTCTAACAAGTCTCCCTAAACTTATCATGGATACAACACTGCACAGACAGACCTCAAGTCAACAAAGTTAGACCATATTCTTCGTTATGTGATTCTTCCCTTCATTGCACTTACTCTTCCATTTACCCTTTCTGCTTCCTTTTCTTTTCTTATATTTATCACATATCTTTGTATAAGCTTTGGTTATAAAGTATATATTTGTTTATAGTAGAAGTACAAAACTTTTTTCAGTTGAAAAACTCTCAACTTGTGTCTAAACAGACTCGGTACCTAGTCAGGAAATCAAGGCATGAGTCCTGATGTTATCTAGTTTGAGACGGTAGGATACAAACAATAGAATAGAAGTCTTCCTATATTAATTGCAGAAAGGTTGAAGAAAAAACAATCTTATACTGCCTCGGTTCAATTCCAAACTGAGGCATAAGACCTCCTCTACTAACTTAGTTCACCAACAACCGAGGTTAAAAGTCTGGCGAGAAAAAAAAGTAAAAAAAGGAACACCCTCTACTGCCTCGGTTGCATTTGAATTGAGACAAAAGCATACACCTTTTTGCCTCGGTTCAAAACCGAGACTTTTTGCTTCGCCAGTATATATCTCGGTTGCAGAACCGATGCGGATAGGCAAAAATAACCGCTGTCATTTCCCTTTACTAGACTAATATATATATATATATATATATATATATATATATATATATATATATATATATATATATATATATATATATTCACTTTTAAAAATTTGACGTGACTACATCTTATCAAAAGTGAGAAAAATCAATTCATGCTCACCTCTTTTTAGCATTCATGTTTTGTTAGTTAAATGAGAAGGTTTGGTAAATATTATTTTACAAATTTTCACCGTTATAAAAATAATTTTTTCTTTTGCAGGGATTTTTAAAGATAGGAAATGACAAATAAACTTGTCTTATCTATTATATGAATTTCTCTATATTTCAAGAAAGATTTTTCACATTTATTTGTGTTTCGGGTGTAGGATCGAGGATCTTCCATAAAACACTCATTCACCACATTTTTATTTCAAGTCAACTTAGGCAATTCCAAATATTTTTTATCAAGATCTTTTTTTGGTTGTGCTCAAAATCGTCTAGGTGTACTTGTCAAAAACACTCTAACGCTCAAGTTAGTAATTCATTCGTTGGGGTGTCACTGCAAAGTCTTAAATTCGTAATAAATGTTATCACTTAACTCAATCATGACCCCTTACCTATTAAGTAACGCTAACCAATAATCTTAATTAGAGGTGATGTTTAAGGATGATTATCGTTGTAGGTTGCCTTCCGGTCTCCCTTCTTTCCTAACCGAACGATGAGTATGTTGTTTATCTGAGTCATATGACGCGTGGTGGCTGACATCAACCTATTCGGTCGGTCGTCCCTTCTCAATGTTCTCATCCGGTCGGTCCTACTATACCGATGTGTGGCAATACAGTATGATGAATCAATATTTTCTATACTTCACTTAGTTTATTATACTAGAATTAATCCGGGAATTGTACTTAATTGTCCAGTATTTTCCCATTTTTCTTAATTGTGCTTAATTTGATCAGAAATTCTTATTTTAATTAATTTGAATTATCTGAGACTAATTATTTACATTATTGAGTGCAGGAAAATTCTGAAAATATTTTAGGACATTTGGAAGAAAAATGAAAAATTGGACATGTAAGGACCTATATTTTAAGGATAGGTGGGGTTACGGTTACATTATTAGAATGCAATTATTGAAGTGCAATTATGGGGGGAGGGGAGAAAAGGAGAGGAGGCATTACGGGGGAACTTAGCAACGAAAAAGGAGGGTCTCATTTCTTTGGCAAGGGGGGAGAGCATCCAGGGGGAAAGAGTACTAACTTCAGAAATACTGAGAGGAGGTTTTGGGTTCTGTAAATTCGGGAGGAGTGGAAAGCCTTACTGCTGAATCTGTGAGAGAGGTGAAGTTCAGAGTTATTGGAGCTACAAAGAAGCCTTGGTGCTACAAGTATTGGGAGAAATAGATTCAAGAAGGGTGCTGGTTCTGAATCTCTGGAGGAGTGAAGAGGCTTGCTGCAGATCTGGGAGAGGTGAAGCGGAGAGCGTCCGGAGTTGCAGCTGCAAGTCTTGAGGAAGTAGATTCAAAGATTCGCAAGGGAAGTCTTCAAGAGGACAAGTAGAAATTTATTTTTGAAGACAAAGCATAAGGCAATTGGAATCAAAGAGGGGCCACCACATGTGGAGCTCACGGTTTTTCTTCAAAAAGAAATGGCTGCCAAAAATTCATTCACGTAAAAAGGGAAGCAAGCCTTTCCAAATTATTCAATTTGAAGAAGCATAGAAATGCTTAGAGCAACACACGGCCATTGCATGGAGGGGACCCACGGTTTTGGAAAATAGTAAGATACAAATGTCTCATGGTCAAATAATTGTGTGAAAGAATTAAGGAGAGGGACCACCACTTTGGAAAGGTCACGTCCAAGCTAGGTACCTAGCTCAACAATTGATAAAAGCTTGATGGAATAAGGAGCCGCCACTTCACGGCTGGTCCAGCACACAAATGAGCATTCATTTTCTTTGTTTTAAGATGCACATCCAGCAGCTGCAACGATCAAGGGAGGAAGGCACGGAGGTTTGACATCCAGAGGTGGTGTTCTCGACCAGCAGTGTTTTGATATATGATTCTTCACTCATTCAAGCTTCACCAAAGAGCTGATTTCAAGTCAATCTTGGTTGCACCTGTTAAGGAAGAAACATTAAATGAGAAGGAGAAAGCTTGAGGTGTTGGCACGGTAGGAGAGGAAGCTACAAACGTCCAGAAACTTATAGTAGGGTCCCACCTTATATTTTCTGCTGGCAAAACTAGGAGCAAATTGGTGAAGAAAGTCTTCAACCTACAAAGGCACAAAATCGTAAGTTGCTCAGCTATTGGTGGAAAATTCAGAAGAAGTGAAAGCTGGAAGGAATTCCGTGAAACAAGGGGCTGCCTATTGAAGACAAAGCAAGAAGCAGGGAACCAGGCTGAATTGAGGGAGGCATATACGGGAGTTTGTCCAGAGAAGTGGCTATAAATTGGCAGCAGCAGCAGAGAAGAAAGTATTAGATTTTAGGAGTAGTTAGTACCACTCACGGCTTGGAAGAGGCTTCTGCCTCTTCCTTCTTCTTTTTTTTTCCTTTAAGCTCTCTTAGTTTCCATTTTCAATAGTGCAAAGAGCAAAATGTAGTGTTTTATTTCGGAAGTGTATCAGTGTTTTGAAACAGTTTGTTAATTTTATTTTCACGGCATTTTATTTCAAGTTTTGTGTCTTTGCTAAATTTGATTTCCAAGTTCTTTTATTTTTACCGGCTCTTTTATTTTATTGTTTAATGTTTTCTGCACCGTTAAAATTCTGTCAATGTGTTTTACTGTTCCGCATTTTTATTTTCTGATGAATTTTACATTTTACCATCTTTTACTGTTAAGTTTTTATTGTCTTTAAAATTTATTTCAGTGTTTTTGATTTTGTTTTATTTCCAGTTTTAATTTACTTTAATTTTCCGCACAAAAATATTCACAAACCCCCCCATTCCGTGTTTGATCTGAGACTGAACCATCAAAAATTGGTCCTTGAGAGACGACCTAGGAGTCACTTCCTAGTAAAATATACTGCATTCATATCTGCAATCAACTTTTGTGAGCGGTGCGACCCGCTCATCAAAAATGGCGCCGCTGCCGGGGATCAATGGAGGTTTGGTTTTAGATTATTGTTGTGTAAATTTTTGTTCTGTTAATATGTGTGTTTTGTGTGTTCTGTCTGTTGTATTTTTGTAGGCGACAACGACACCTTCAGCAAAATTTTGGCGGAGTTGTCACTTCAGTTCCAGGTTCTTGTTTTAGATTTTTACTGTTTTTTTTATTACGTGTTGGTTATATATGTTTTGTCTTTTATATTTTTGTTGTGTTGTATTTTGTATCTAGCTGTTGTTTAAAAAAAAAAAAATTGTCTTGTTTGTGCGTGTAGCATGTTTAATTGTTGTGTTTTATCTTGCGTTGTGATGTGATGTTCTATTTTCTGTATGCGTGTCATATGTATTTTGTTTGTTAATTAAAAAAAAATTTAAAAAAATTTTGTTTTGTGTGTTCCTGTAGCATGTATAAATGTGTTGTGAATTATCTGTTTCGTAATTTTTAGTATTTACTTTTTATTTGTTTTATTTTTATTTTTCGATGTCTACCTATTTTAATTTCGTGAATAGTGCTTATTCTGCGAGTACCTATAATCATGAATCTCCTTCTGCTTATTACCCTGATTGTAATTCTGCTGAATTCTATGATGAGAATTATATGGATCATCCTCAATTTCCTAAAAGAGCTCCTCGTGAGCCGGTCCCACCTACAAAGGATGATATTCATTGCGTTCTTAGCACTGGACTGATATATCTGCTCCCTAAGTTTCATGGTTTTGCCGAAGAATGCCCACATAGACATTTGGAGGAGTTCCGCAACATGTGCTCTTCAATGAAACCTCCACATGTCCCTCTTCATCACATTTTCTTGAGGGCATTTCCGCACTCATTACAAGGAGCAGCTAGGGATTGGCAAGACTCTCTTCCTCTAGGATCCGTTACCGATTGGGGATATCTTGAGCTTCAGTTTCTGAGCAAATTCTCCCTTGAGCAGTATAGATACATCAATGATCCTGAGTGGAATGATCTTAACAATGAATGGTACGATACCCCACAAGATCATTATCTAGAACCACCATTCCAGAATACTTTCATGCCTACACCAGTCCAACAACAACAGAGTCAGCAATATGATGCTCCTGCCCAAGTAGCTCCTCAGCCTTCTACTTCTGAACCTACAATGAAGGAGTTACTGGAGCAGATAACCATGAAGAGCATTCAGTTCGAGCAAATCAAGCAGGAAACTCAAGCTGCCATGAAGAATCTGACTGATCAGATCGGGCAGATTCCCACTCTTTCACTTGAGGAGACTGCTGAAGATTTTGAGGCCCAAGCAGGAATAAGCAATACTTTTGAGCCAGGTAGACCACTTTCATTTTCCACCAACATACCTCAATTTGATTGTATTGATGATTATGCTGTTGAGAGGTATGTTGATAATTATGATATTGATGAGCATGCTCTTAATTCTAACTTTCTGCATGATGAAAACAAATTTTTGCTATCACATCCAAATGTTTATTCTTCATGCACTGAACATGAATCTGAGTTTGTGGTTGATATTGTTTCTGAATTTAAAAGTGATTCATGTTCTGAGAGTATAATTGAGGTTCAGTATGATAATTTGGGTGTTATACCCCTGCATGAATTTTCTGTGGAACCATATTGCACTAACCCTATTGCAGGAGGTACAAATGAATTTGACCAACATGCACCCACAATAGAAGACAAAGGTGCCAACACTCACCAAAGTTTCAACAGCAATAGGCACCTGCTGAACTTGCTCATCAATAATAACTGCTCAGATCCAGCTGTGGAAAACATTTCCCTGCTTGATCAGATTTGGAGGATGAAGCAGTTCGTCCTCAAAACTTCCTGGCTGGATTCTGAAGATGAAGATCTATCCCTGATGATCCAAAATTGGCAGCTTCCACCATAACCTACGGGAGTTTGCATTTTCTTTCTCTCCCTTTTTCCTACTTTTATTGCATTTGTCCATGATATGTTACTGTTTTGATTGCTGATGTATGCTTAAAACACATTGAGGACAATGTGTAGTTTAAGTGTGGTCTATTGGGAGAGATTCTGAAATTTTCTTTCTTTTGTGTGTTTTTTTTGTGTAAAATTTTTTTTGTTTTGTGTGCTAAATTTTTCTGTTTTAAGTTGTTTTTAGTGTGTTTTGTGTGCAATAAATTTTACATTTTTCTCTTGATTTCTGGAGTTTGTCTAAGTTGTAGATTTTTCCTTCACTTTATTGATACTTAGTTTGAAATCCTTACTTTTCTTTGCTTGGAAAGATGATTATGCGTTTGAGAGGTTGATTTGATTATGAAAAACACCTTGTGTGAGAAATTGAGCCACTGTATTTTCTTCCTTATGTGTGATATGTATCTTGATTGCTTGCACATATGCCTTGGCTTGATTCTTTTTGATAATTCTTGATGGATATGCATGTTTAGAAATGATAAAGGCATTTTATTTCTTGAGCCTCGTTAGCCAAATAAGCCTACCCTGTTATTATCCTTTGATAACCCCTTTGAGCCTCTACTGTATTCATTTCTTTGTTTTAAAGCTCATACACTGGCCCTAAGTGAAAAACAAATGATTACCTAAACCTTAGGAATGTCTGGAGCTACATAAGTGTTTTGTGAATAAGTGTGGTCTCCTTGGGGATTCTGACAAATTGGCGAGTTGGTTCCTCATCTTGTTTTATTTTTGAAAATATGATCCTGTTGTATGATAAAGAGAGGAAAGAAAAGAGACAGGATGAAAAAAAAAATGATGAGAAAAATAAGAAAAACAATTTTGTGAACAATGGAGTCGAGAAGAGGATTGAATTAGAGGTTTGGGTGAGATTTGACTGTATTTCCACTTTTTCCCCAGTACTCCTCTATTTCTTCTGAGCTTTAGCTACTGATCCATATTTTATCCTCCCCTGTCCTTGGCCCCATTACAACCCAGTAAAGACCTTTAGATCTGAACATGCATATGTTTTAAGTGTTGATATTAGAAACTTGCCAAGTCTGCTTGTGTTTGCTTTCTTGAGTGCATTGAGTGACATTGATTTACCTTAAACACTTGAGAGAAACACTATAGTGCATCTGTGAGGTTATGTTATTTTTGAATCACCTCTTGAGCTGATTAATCATTTTTCTGTGTATTGAATTGCTTGGATGATTTATGTGAGTATCTGCTTTATTTGATTTTGTGTTGGATATTTTCTACTTCTTTTCTCTGTCCAGAATTGTTGAGAACTGTGTAAATTCTGTTTGTTTTCTTGCGAGTTTTTATTTTTCTCTCTGCTGAGTTTTTTGTCACCGTTCCTAAAAGTCCTTTGAACCATTCCCTGATTTGCGTCTTAATTTTGCCCAGGAGTGCAAAAGACTAAGTGTGGTCTATTTTGATGAATCAATATTTTCTATACTTCACTTAGTTTATTATACTAGAATTAATCCGGGAATTGTACTTAATTGTCCAGTATTTTCCCATTTTTCTTAATTGTGCTTAATTTGATCAGAAATTCTTATTTTAATTAATTTGAATTATCTGAGACTAATTATTTACATTATTGAGTGCAGGAAAATTCTGAAAATATTTTAGGACATTTGGAAGAAAAATGAAAAATTGGACATGTAAGGACCTATATTTTAAGGATAGGTGGGGTTACGGTTACATTATTAGAATGCAATTATTGAAGTGCAATTATGGGGGGAGGGGAGAAAAGGAGAGGAGGCATTACGGGGGAACTTAGCAACGAAAAAGGAGGGTCTCATTTCTTTGGCAAGGGGGGAGAGCATCCAGGGGGAAAGAGTACTAACTTCAGAAATACTGAGAGGAGGTTTTGGGTTCTGTAAATTCGGGAGGAGTGGAAAGCCTTACTGCTGAATCTGTGAGAGAGGTGAAGTTCAGAGTTATTGGAGCTACAAAGAAGCCTTGGTGCTACAAGTATTGGGAGAAATAGATTCAAGAAGGGTGCTGGTTCTGAATCTCTGGAGGAGTGAAGAGGCTTGCTGCAGATCTGGGAGAGGTGAAGCGGAGAGCGTCCGGAGTTGCAGCTGCAAGTCTTGAGGAAGTAGATTCAAAGATTCGCAAGGGAAGTCTTCAAGAGGACAAGTAGAAATTTATTTTTGAAGACAAAGCATAAGGCAATTGGAATCAAAGAGGGGCCACCACATGTGGAGCTCACGGTTTTTCTTCAAAAAGAAATGGCTGCCAAAAATTCATTCACGTAAAAAGGGAAGCAAGCCTTTCCAAATTATTCAATTTGAAGAAGCATAGAAATGCTTAGAGCAACACACGGCCATTGCATGGAGGGGACCCACGGTTTTGGAAAATAGTAAGATACAAATGTCTCATGGTCAAATAATTGTGTGAAAGAATTAAGGAGAGGGACCACCACTTTGGAAAGGTCACGTCCAAGCTAGGTACCTAGCTCAACAATTGATAAAAGCTTGATGGAATAAGGAGCCGCCACTTCACGGCTGGTCCAGCACACAAATGAGCATTCATTTTCTTTGTTTTAAGATGCACATCCAGCAGCTGCAACGATCAAGGGAGGAAGGCACGGAGGTTTGACATCCAGAGGTGGTGTTCTCGACCAGCAGTGTTTTGATATATGATTCTTCACTCATTCAAGCTTCACCAAAGAGCTGATTTCAAGTCAATCTTGGTTGCACCTGTTAAGGAAGAAACATTAAATGAGAAGGAGAAAGCTTGAGGTGTTGGCACGGTAGGAGAGGAAGCTACAAACGTCCAGAAACTTATAGTAGGGTCCCACCTTATATTTTCTGCTGGCAAAACTAGGAGCAAATTGGTGAAGAAAGTCTTCAACCTACAAAGGCACAAAATCGTAAGTTGCTCAGCTATTGGTGGAAAATTCAGAAGAAGTGAAAGCTGGAAGGAATTCCGTGAAACAAGGGGCTGCCTATTGAAGACAAAGCAAGAAGCAGGGAACCAGGCTGAATTGAGGGAGGCATATACGGGAGTTTGTCCAGAGAAGTGGCTATAAATTGGCAGCAGCAGCAGAGAAGAAAGTATTAGATTTTAGGAGTAGTTAGTACCACTCACGGCTTGGAAGAGGCTTCTGCCTCTTCCTTCTTCTTTTTTTTTCCTTTAAGCTCTCTTAGTTTCCATTTTCAATAGTGCAAAGAGCAAAATGTAGTGTTTTATTTCGGAAGTGTATCAGTGTTTTGAAACAGTTTGTTAATTTTATTTTCACGGCATTTTATTTCAAGTTTTGTGTCTTTGCTAAATTTGATTTCCAAGTTCTTTTATTTTTACCGGCTCTTTTATTTTATTGTTTAATGTTTTCTGCACCGTTAAAATTCTGTCAATGTGTTTTACTGTTCCGCATTTTTATTTTCTGATGAATTTTACATTTTACCATCTTTTACTGTTAAGTTTTTATTGTCTTTAAAATTTATTTCAGTGTTTTTGATTTTGTTTTATTTCCAGTTTTAATTTACTTTAATTTTCCGCACAAAAATATTCACAAACCCCCCCATTCCGTGTTTGATCTGAGACTGAACCATCAAAAATTGGTCCTTGAGAGACGACCTAGGAGTCACTTCCTAGTAAAATATACTGCATTCATATCTGCAATCAACTTTTGTGAGCGGTGCGACCCGCTCATCACAGTACAATTTATACATGTGTAATATTCAATTTTTTCAAATGGGTATACGGATGAGAACAAGTATTTATATTAGGAACAAGACAATAAAAGAGAAAATAAAGAATAAAGGAGACAAGAATTTAACGTGGTTTAGCATACAAATGCCTACGTCCACTACTACACTAGGAAGTACATTTATTTTGGTGTATCTTTCAAGCTTTATAAAGGGTTGCTTATATATAGATAAATAGAGAACAACATCTCACAATATTAAACGATGTGAGACTAAATTAAGCTCTACAATACTAACAGTTCTCTCACTTGGAGCTTGATTTACATTATCCCCTACTATAGTTGTCTTCATCATCAATTACTCTTGAAGTCGAAATGAGCAATACAAAGCCTAAACTTATTTGTTGTGACAATCTTGGTTAACATATCAGCTGGATTCTCTACATCTGGAATCTTCAACAAAGACAAGTCTCCATCATTTATCAAGTTTATGATAAAATGATACTTCAATTCAATGTGCTTGCATCTAGAATGGAGAATTGCATTTTTAGCAAGATATAACACTTTAACTATCACTAAATAATGGAGGGTTATATTGCTTTTTACCTAATTCTTTTAAAAGGTTCTTCAACCATATCATCTCCTTCGTTGCTTCTAAGAAAGGTACATACTCAGCTTCAATGATTGAGAGGAAGACTCTTCCTTGAAGTTTACACTTCCAACTTGTACCACTCAATGTAAAGATGTAATTTGTTGTGCTCCTTCTACTATTCATATCTCTTCTCAAGTTTGCATTAGAGAACCCTTGTAAAGTGAGATTATTTCTTCTAAAAGACAAATGCATATTTGAAGTGCCCCTTAAATATCTCAATATCCACTTCACACCTTCTCAATGCTCCATTTTGAGATTTGATAGAAACATACTCACAACTCCCACTACATGTGCTATGTCAAGTCTGGTGCAAACTGTCAACACCGAATTTCGTCCGGATTGACTAAATAATATGTCTCTTTTTATTTTTGTATTATTTTATTTTATTTTCTTTCATTTTCATTTAAATTCCATTTTTATTATACTATTATTTTATTTCGTTTTATAATAATTTATTTTATTTTCTATATTAGTTTTTTTTTTAAAAAGAAAAACAAAAAAACAAAAAAGGTACAAGTCGCACCATCATCATTCACGCACTCTGACACTCACACTCCCTTTTTGGCTCTCCACTCCTCTGCTCCTCTGACCCGTAACCACCCCAACCAATTTTCCTTTTTCACTCCCAACTCCATTACCTCAAACAGATCCATGATTCACCTTTGACCATTTTTCTCCATTGCCTCCAACACCCATCATCTTCATCCGAGGCCTCCATAACCTTAGAGCAACACCTCTGTTCTTTTCACACAACGTCTTCATTATCACCCTTCACAATTCCTCACCAAACCAGATTCAACCTCCAAAATCACTGCCCATTCAAATTTATCTGCATCAACATCACCCGCTAACTTCATCTTTAACCTCCATTTTATCCATCTCTTTTCTTTGAAAACCATTACGCAGAACCCCACATCTTCACCCTTTTCTCCTTAATTTTCAGCTCAACACCATAACATAGGCTCGGACTACCTTCTTCACCCAATCAAAGCAACCACAATTCTTCCTAAACACCTGACCATTCGTCCTCCATTACTCCCTGTTGACACACACACAATTTTAAGAATAAGAAACAAAATAAAGAGCAAGTGAGGGAGGAGCAGAAGCGCACATCACACTACGCCCAACACTACAAAATATACAATTACCACCTTCAGCAATTAAAGACCAGTGTTCCCTTTGCATAACCCAAACCTGCAAATTGATATCCCGCGAACCCACCATCATATTGTGAATCCTAGACAAGGATAGTGGCACGAGGGAGAGTAAAGAGGGTCTTTGTGCGATTCGCAAGAGTTTGAGCAGTAGTGAAAAGGCTCTTTCCGTTTGGATGCACCGGCGGCAGTTGGCCTTGTTGGTGACAGGGAGAACGCGTCCCAAGGATTGAGAGTGTTTCTTTCTCGTGCACGAGGGGAAAAGGGGAGCGTGGGATTTTGGCGGTGGGCGGCGATGAGTCTGGCGATGAGTCTGGCGATGAGTGGCATCGCCAGCGATACTTTTGGCCAATCAGAAGGGGCATGACGATGTTGGTTCAGTGGGCAGCTATTCTCGCGGAGAGGGGAGAAGGTGGATTCGACGCCATGGCTGGCGCTGCCTCCGGCGGTGAGCGGCGGTGGTGGCGATGCTTTAGGCTGCGACACACGGTGGCCAGTTCCAGTGAGGACGGCGGCACGCACCCGCGGGAAAGGCGAACCTCTTATGTTGTTTCTTCCTCTAGGGAGACCCTAAGTCTCTTGAATGTTGGGCATTAATTGGTTTAAGCTGGCAGACCCCTAATGTTTCTGCTGGGAAGAGGCCTTGGGCCTGGCGTGGGCTGCTCCTTTCTTTCTGTTGAGGCGCAACTCATATTCACACCCCCTTCTGTTTGGGTTGAAGCCCATTCCGACCCAAACCAAAAGAGCCTCAACTTTACTCCGCACCACTGGTTTTTATCTCTGCACCCCTATTCTTGTTGGGTTGTTTCTCTTGCTTTATTTTTAGGCTTTTGTTTCTCTATTTTCATTATTTGTTTTGTTATTAGTTTTTATTGTATGTAACCCCTTGTATGATAATCCCCACTTCTATATCTTGTGTTTTATTTTTATTTATTGGGCTTGGTTTATTTGTTGCACTTTAAACACGAAAAAAAGAAGAAAATAGATAAAAAATAATAATAACAAAAATAATGTTTTAAAGGTATGAGTACTCGTGCGATCGCCCGCATCAGCTTAGTACTTAATACTCTTTTCCTAAATAACTAAATAATGGTATAAGTGATCGTGGGATCGTCCGCATCAGTCTAGTACTCAATACTCTTAAATCTTCTTAAATAATTAAATAATGATATGAGTACTCATGCGATAGTCTGCATCTAGTGCCGTCAACATGGGTTGAAACCCGTGAGCCAACCCAGCTCAAACCCGTGGTTCGCTAAGAACCCGGCTCACCCGGGTTGAACCCGTGGTGAGCCGGGTTGGCTCACCAACCCACTTTTTTTTATTAAAATAAATTAATTATTCAAATCCTTTTTTTTTATTGAAATCAAATTAATTATTCAAAACGAACAACCTTTACTTCGTAGTAGAGCTTTTCGTGCTGCGTTGTGTTCTTGTCTATCCAAAAGATCCCTTTGCTATATATTTTTGTTAACAGCTATATATAATTTCTTGGTCAAACGGTTGTGTATATCTCATTAAACTAAATTGGCAAAATTTTATGCTTGATAGCTTAAAATATATAACAATAGAGTTCTTTTGTTTCATTTTTTTTATATCAATTGGTCCAATTATTACTGTTTCAATTTGATCATCAAAGTAACATGTTATAAGAATCTTAGAAGAAGAGGGTGACAAAAAGTTAAGCGAGCCAATGAGCCAACCCGTTTAACCACCAACCCGTGGTGGGTCGGGTCGGGTTCAAATCTTTTAGGCTTGCCAATAAATGAGCTGGGTTGGGTTGGCTCACTAAGTCACCAACGTGGTGGGTCGGGTTGGGTTGGGCCAAGTTACCCCGTTTTGACAGCTCTATCTGCATCAGCCTAGTACTCGATACTTTCAAGTTTTCCTAAATAAGTAAATAACGGTATGAGCACTCGTGTGATCATTCGCATCGTCCTAGTGCTTAATACCGTTCTTTCTCCTTTTAAAAAATATCAAAAAATATTTAAATATCGTTTTAAATGTTGAACACTCGTGTGATCGTTCGCATCGTCCTAGTGCTTAACACTTTTCCTTTCTTCTTTTAAAAATAATCAAAAAATATTTAAATATTGTTTTAAATGTTGAGCACTCGTGTGATCGTTCGCATCGTCCTAGTGCTTAACACATTTCCTTTCTTCTTTTAAAAATAATGAAAAAATATTAAATATTGTTTTAAATGTTGAGCACTCGTGTGATCATTTGCATCGTCCTACTGCTTAACACCTTTCCTTTCTTCTTTTAAAAATAATCAAAAAATATTTAAATATTGTTTTAAATGTTGAGCACTCGTGTGATCGTTCGCATCGTCCTAGTGCTTAACACCTTTCCTTTCTTCTTTTAAAAATAATCAAAAAATATTTAAATATTGTTTTAAATGTTGAGCACTCGTGTGATCATTTGCATCGTCCTAGTGCTTAACACCTTTCCTTTCTTCTTTTAAAAATAATCAAAAAATATTTAAATATTGTTTTAAATGTTGAGCACTCGTGTGATCGTTCGCATCGTCCTAGTGCTTAACACCTTTCCTTTCTTCTTTTAAAAATAATCAAAAAATATTTAAATATTGTTTTAAATGTTGAGCACTCGTGTGATCGTTCGCATCGTCCTAGTGCTTAACACCTTTCGTTTCTTCTTTTAAAAATAATTAAAAAATATTTAAATATCGTTTTAAAGATTGAGCACTCGTGTGATTGTCCGCATCGTCCTTGTGCTCAACACCTTTCTTTCTTCTTAAATAAATAATATATATATATATATATATATTAAATAGTCTTTCAAAGGTACAAGTAGTGCGACCCTCCGCGTCGGCCTAATACTCATCACCTTCTTCTTATAAAAATTATCCAAAACATATAAAATCTTCAAAACCTAAAACATTCACATTGTCAAACAAATAAACAATCTTTCAGCTAGAATTATGTGATCCTTAATTCTCCATCAAAAGTGGAGATACGTAGGAGCAAGGCTAATCCTTGTCAGGTTCACTTCCCAAAACTCCAAAATCATTCCAAACAAATTTTCAAACAATTTGCAAACAAACTTCTCAAACAATTTCAAAAGAACTACGTAACCCTGATTTCTCATTTTGAATGAGAATACGTAGGAGCAAGGTCAATCCTTGTCGGGCCTAAAAAACTAAAAATTATATTTTGTTTCTTTAGAGTTTTATTTTTGGGGATAGTTAAACATTTTGAAAACCACATCGTCTTCGCGTATTTAATTAAGGGTACTGCCTTCGAGAAAATGTTGTAGGGTGCTGATACCTTCCCTACACGTAACCGACTCTCGAACTTAGAATCTGGTTTTCACAGACCATGCCTTATCATTTTATGGTTTTTCCATAGTTTTCTAGAATAAATTATGATGGCGACTCCAAATCTTTTTTTCAAAACCCGCGTTTCTTTTTTGGATCGTCGTCCCGTCGCGATTCCGGTTGCGACACAAACCACAACATACATTAAGCTCCCTACTACAGATGCATATGGAACTTTAGACATGTAACTTTTTTCTTGATTTGTTTGAGAAAATTTCCCTTTTGAAAACTTTAAGTGAGTTTCCAAAGGTGTATTCATAGTTTTAGCATTTCCAACATTGAATTTAGTAAGCAATTTTTCTATATATTTCTTATAAGATAAGTTTAATTTACCTTCATATCTATCCTTGGAGATTCTTATACCAAGAATTTGTTTGGCTGGGCCAAGATCCTCCCTTTCAAAATTTTCTGACAATTGCTTCTTCAACTTGTTAATTTATGCCATATTAGTTATTGCAATCAACATATAAAGCAAGGATGATATAACTATTACCATATTTTTTCACATAACAACAATGATCTTCTTCACATATATGAAAACTTGAGTTTCTCATAAAGTCATTAAACTTCTTGTACCATTGTCTCGGTGTTTGTTTCAATCCATACAAGCTTTTATGAAGCTCTCATACAAGATTTTCTAGAGCTGTCAAAATGGTCCACCCGGCCCGACCCGACCCGGCCCACCACGGGTTGGTCACTTAGTGAGCCAACCCAACCCGACTCATCTATTAGCGAGCCAGAAAAATTTTAACCCGGCTCGACCCAACACGGGTTGGTGGGTAAACGAGTTGGCTCACTAGCTCACTTAATTACAATTTTTTTAAATAAAAAAAAATTACAAACGTTCTATAATACAAATCTAAACAAATTTCACTCCCAACATGGGTGTTTAATTAATTTTGAAAATAAGGAACTTAAATAACTTTTTCAAGCAAAAACAAAATAATAAATATTTTCTTATAAAATTAAAATTAAATTTTAATAAAATAAAATTATGAAGGTGGGTTGGTGGGCCAACCCGGCCCACCACGGGTTCAACCCGCATGAGCCGGGTTTAAATGAGCCTGGTTTAAATCTGACCCGCATAAAGAAAATACAATTTTTTCTAACCCAATCCGGCTCAAACCTGTGGTGGACCGGGTTGGCTCGCAGGTTGTGACCCATTTTGACAGCTCTAAGATTTTTCTTGTCTTTTTCTTCAAAACCTTATAGTTGTGCCATAAAGATTTTCTCCTCAAGATCCCTATATATGAATGTAGTTTTGACATGTAACTGCTCTAGATGAAGATTTTCTGCAACTACTATATTCAAGATTACTCTAATGGTAGGGATCTTCACAACAAGATTGAAAATTTATGTGAAATAAATACCCTATTTTTGTTAGAACCCTTTCACTACGAGTCTAGTCTTATATCTTTTGTTACCGTCTCGTTCTTCTTTTAACCTATAGACCCTGTTTTGCAAAACCTTCTTTCCTTTTGGTAGCTTGGTTAAAAACTTCTTTATTAAAATTGATATTTTTATTAAATATTTTTAACAATTTTGTTTATATTTTATACCGAGTTAATTACATAAATGTTAATTATGTTCTTTAAATATATTAAAACGATGCGATTAATGAGAGTAATGTTGGAACAACCGGTATAGATTTTTGCGCAGCAGAAATATCAAAAACACAGAGTACCATATAGATTGTTAAAAGCAAAGAACTTGTTTGGTCAATTTTAAAAATGATTCCTTTAATTTTCTCTTAAACGTTTTATCAAACAGTTGATGTGCTAAGAGTGTAAAGAGTGTAGAGTTTAAGAAAATCAACACAGAAATTTTATCCTGGTTCGAATCAAAAGATTTTACGTCCAGTCGTTAATCACTATGAATAATGATTAACCTTTTTCACTAAAATAATGTTTGTATAGATTACAAGATATGAAGTAAAGATTAAGAAACGAGAACACTTTTCGTTCGACAAACGAACGAAAGAACCTTCCTTCGACAAACGAACTGGAAGAGACAACTCAGCCAACTTGAAGAGAATCGCTCCGACCTTTGACACACAAAGCGTGAGCTTCTCCTTTTTACAAGACTTGGAAAGAGCACACTATCACTTTGAGAACTTCCTCAAACAAACTGTATTCTCAAAATGGAATAGATTCCCTTTTCACTCACAGAGAGCTTCCCTTAGGCACACACTCTAATACTCTCAAAATGAAAAGTTACCTTCTAAGAGCTGTGAAGACCTCTATTTATAAGCCCAAGTTCGTGCAGGGTCAGAAACTGAAAAGACATCTCCTAACTGGCAGTGATAATTGATTATCATAAGTGATGATTGATTATTTGTGTCCGTTATGCGGTTTTCAAAAAGGTGATAATCGATTATCCTGGAGAATAATCGATTATTTGCGCGACTTAGGCAATACTGACACAGACTGGAATAATCGATTATCTTGAGCAATAATCGATTATTTGAGCAACTCTTTTCCAAACAGGCTCATGATAATCGATTATCACACCCAATAATCGATTATCTGCGCAAAGACTCTCTAAACAGGAAAACTTCTAAGTGTTCTTACATCAACAAAGTAATTCCTATACAATTAATTCTACAAAATGCTTTTAAAATAAGTACAACACAAGTCTTCAAGTTCTTCATCTTGTAGCATCATCAAAACCATAATATCTTCAAGACACCAATGCTTCTCATTGTAACAAGTAAGATTTGAAATAAGATGTGAAAAAGTGTGGAAGAGCATGAAAGAAGAAGAAGGAGCAACGACATTTAATTAGGGTTTCCACAAAATTTCTCTAATTTTTATCTAGAAAAGTGAAAATCCACATCATTAAGTTGTTCACTAAGCCACTTCATCTGAAAAATCCACATTAGTGTGCCACGTAAAGTATGGAAGGGCATGGAAAAACAAGAAGAATGAGCAAAAAATACGACCTTTAATTAGGGTTTCCAAAAAATTTCTCTAATTTTTTATTTTAAAAAAGTGAAGTTCCATGTCATAAACTTGTTCATTGAGCCACATTATTAGAAAAATCCACACTAGTGTGTCACGTCCAAAGTTGTCAAACTCAAAAGTTTACGTAAACTCGTGAGAGTCCAGTAAACTCGACTCGTAAACTCGTAAGAGTTTACTTTACATGAAAAAAAATATATATAAATAACATCTTAATTCAAATAAGATAACAAAATTATATAAATTCAAATACATAAGTTCATAGAAATATTGTAAAACATAAATTGAAATGTCAAAGTCTCTATGTCTAATCCTCTAATCCTCTAATAATGGCATCATCATCTCCATCATCATCCTCATCTAACTCTTTATCTCATGAATGTTGTGCATCCTCATTGTCCCCAAATGTTATGTTATCAAGATCAAGAGTATCTATAGCAGGATCTGTTGTTGCTCCACCTAAGTGAACATTTTCACCATCATTTTCACCTTCAACTTGCTCAATCTCAACAACATCATTTGCCTCTTCAGTTATCCATTCATCATCTAATTCAATGTCATCAAATGGAAGAGTTATAGTTTTTCAAATTTGTCTACTTTTCAACTTGGAGTTATACATCACATAAACTAAATCATTCATCTTTTTTTGATGCAAACAATTCCTTCTCTTTGTATGAACCTAATATGAAATATAATATTTTTAGTGAAGATATAAGCATAATAAAGAAATTTATAAATTAAAAATAATTTAAATTACCATTTCAAATGAGCTCCAATTATGCTCACATCCAGAAGAACTACAAGTCAAGCTTAGAATTCGAATAGCAAATCTCTTCAACTCCGGAGTTCCACCATTAAACAATTCCCACCATTCCCGAGGATTTAACTTTTTCCTACACTCGTTTGCATTTTTCATTCCAAAAAGTCCTCTAGCATAATAAAATTCAACAATTTGTAAATTAATTTTTTTTTCTTTCTGCCATATCTGGTATCAATCTTCTCATGCAAATATACAATCCTTCTTTCACCTCTCCACCATCTTCATATCTAAAGTTAGGTTCATAGTGGAAATGGGGGTTCATATAATAGGCAGCTACATGCAAAGGCCTATGAAGTTGATTATCCCATCGAGCATCAATTATTCTCCAAATATCTTCATAACTACATCAATTATGCTATATCATAAATAATTTCACGTATAAGTAATTAAACATTGAATGAGTAAAAGCTTGAAAATTTACCTCTTTTTGATGTTGTTAAAGTTAGACTTAATATTCTTCTTTGCACAATCCATTTCTTCATAAATGAAACCCATTGTAGGTTTTACATCCGAGTCCACTAATCTTAAGACAACCATAAGAGGGGCAACAACTTTTAAGCATGTGGAGACATTCTTCCAAACCGGCTATCTAATACCACATGTTATACTTTTCTCTCCTCTTGTGAAGTTCCAAACTTGCTTGTCTTCCATTCCTCTTAGCTAAACATGGTCAACAATGATGCCTTCAATTCATGAAGACAAGCAAAAGTTAAATAAGTTGAGGCAAATCTAGTCACACCCGATCTTATCAAGTCTCTACCTTTAGTGAACTTTTTCAACAAGGAAATCAACATTGATCTCCCATAAATGTAAGTTATAATCTTTCTTCCCTTCTTTATGGTCAATTCATGGACCTTCAATTTCTTTTCAAAATCTTCAAATATCAAATCAATGCAATATGTTGCACATGGAGTCCAATATAATTTTTCCATTTTTTGCATCAACAACTCTTCGACTGCCTTGAAATTTGCAGCATTATCAATGACACTTGAACAACATTTTCTTGTCCAACAAACTTGACAACATCATCCAACATTTTGAAAACTTTATCAGTTGTTTTTTAAATGTCTGAATTGTCAAGTGAATAAAGAAAAAAATGTCCCTTTAGGACTATTCACCAAGAAGTTGCAAATAAAACGTCTTTTTCTATCCGTCCAACCATCAGACATAATTGTACATCTAGTTCTCTTCCACTCCTCCTTATATTCCTCATGATTTGCATTTGTTTTCCTCACAACTTATTTAAGATCTTCTCTCTAATATTATGATAAGATGGTGGTTTGTATCCACCTCCATACTTACCAATCATTTCACACATCTTTGCAAATGCTGGGTTTCTAATTACATTAAAAGGAATGATACTGGTGTAAAAGAATTCAGCCACTTAAGCATCAACTTCTTCTTTGTATCCTTTTTTCATCATTTGATTTATAGTTGCTTGGACTCCCCCCTTGCTAGTAGTAGTAACTTTTTCTTTTCCTTTAAAACCGAATATCATGTGTCCTCCTTCAAGATTCTCACTTTCTTCCTCATTTTCACCAATAGTTATCTTTCTTTTCCTTGATGAAGGATTCTTAGCTTCTGCAACTATTTTTATCATCAAATTTTTTATTTCATCTGAAACTAAAGCACAAGGTTCAGAATCTTCCCTAGTTCCACCAAGATGATGCTTAAATCTAAATATGCCTCCACTTACAATCTTTGAGCAATAGTTGCATTTTACTTTTCTTCCATTACCATTAACATCAAATCCATGTTTTCATCCAATATCAGATCGATTTCCCGAAACATCCAATATCAGAAAAAAAATCCATGAGAGTAGACTTCGTGAATCGCATAATCAAAAATCAGACACAGTGTTAAAAAGCATGACAAGACCATGACAATAGAAATTATGTTTTCAATAAAATGCATGACAAGACCATGACAGACAATAGAAATTATTTTTTTAATAAAAAGCATGGCATGACAGTATAACAAAGGGACCATAATGTTTAAAATAAAAAACACTTTTTTAATAAAAGGCATGGCATGAAGGGGCTGTAATAGGGGCTGTATTGTTTAAAATAAAAAACACGCAAAGTGTGAACCGGAAGGAGCGAGACCTGAAGCTGCGAGACTAGAAGCTGCGACGGCGACACTACGACGACGACAGCATGGAGAGTGCAAACCAGGCCACCGGAGCGCGACCACAAATGAGAATGCTATGAGCGGTAACCACGAACTGGAGCGGACGAAACGCGACCAAGAACGATGGTCGGACAAAGCGCGAAAGCGAGGAGATGAAACGCGACCACGACCGCAAACTGGAGTGAAGCACTATGAGAATGAAGAGGAACCTTAATAAGGTATCAAATACTAAAATCAAAATGAATTGTTTCTTTTTTCGTTTCTACCCATTTTAAACTCGTCAAATCGCGGCAAAATCATGATTTTATACGTTTTCACCGAGTTCGCTTACAAGCCCGCCGAGTTCATTCAAAAAATGAGTTTACTACCGAGTTAACTCGGCAACCTTGACTAGGAACGCAAACTCGTCCGAGTTAACGAGTTAACTCGCAAGTTTGATAACCTTGGTCACGTCACTCTTTTTTGAACTCTTATAAGTATATTTAAAGAACATAATTAACACTTATAAAATTAACTCAATGTAAAATACAAACAAACTTAATCTTGTTAAAAACTTTTAATAAAAATATCAATTTTAATAAAAATATTTGTGTACATTTAGATAAAAACTAAACTTCGTTTTAATTTGGTAAGGGACAAAATTGTTTAATCTAAAAAAACTATGACTAAATTGAGACAAAATAAAAATATAAAGACCAAATTGATACTAATGCAATGATGCGTTTTATCATATAACATAACATTAGTTTGACACATGACAATATTTTTTAAATATAAATAAATTATTAAAAAATATTTAAAAAATAAAAAAAAAATCACAAACTCATATGTGACATCCTATTTAACGATGTTAGTATTGTATTAATGAAAAAGACCTAATTTCTTCAATTTTTCAAAAATAGGAACCCAGCTGAGACAAAAAAATGAGAGACAGATATGCGACTTCCAACAAAAACAGGGACCACTAGAATGAATAAACCTATTTTTAAGTTTGATTATCTTTTATTTGTTGTAATTTTTTAAAAATATTTTTAAATTTGATCAACTTTGTTTTATTAACTTTGCAAATTTAATAAATGTTTAAAAATAATAATAAAATTTGTGAAAACAACAACAACATACTTTTAAGATGATACAAAGTTATTTAGATTGCAATCAAATTAGCTATACTAAAATTATTAATAATAGAAAATATTTGAAAAATGTAAAATCCAAGAAAATGGTATATATTTTAAAAGTGATGATAATTTAAAAATAGTGAGACTCAGTTATTTTAATATTAAATGATTTATTTATAAATAGTTTAGTTATAAGAGTTTCATTATTTTGAAAACATACCATCTCTCTATAAACCATTTTTCTAGAGTTCTCTGCCTTCTCTCTAAATGTTCTTGCTCCTAAGTCATCTGTGGGTTGAGCTGTTATTTTGAGGTAAGGGAAGCTAGACCTTATCTTAATTGTATTTGTAGTGTAAATTTAGTAATTTTATAAATTGTAGACGTTTTAGTAAAAATTAGTGTTTGAGTAAAGTTGACGTATTTTAAATTTGTGTTTTGATGATATGGTGTTATTGTATATGGGTATGAGGATGTGTGTGTTGTTGTATACTATTTTATTTGTGTGTGATGAGGATATTTCATTGTTTGAAACATAATTCAAGTGTTTGTGAGAGTAGTATTCAAGTTACTTATAATTCAAGCTTAAAAGAAGGGGTCTTGGGTAATGAAATTTAGAAATAGGTAGGAATGTTATGAGATATGTTTTGGTACTGTCATGAGGTAATTTAGAACTTGTTAGGAGGGTTATATGGTTAGAAACTGTATAGGTAGTGTATAAGGGTTGTTTTCAAGTGATTTTGGTGTAAAAAGAGGGTGTTGAGTAGTGAAATGGTGATGTAAGTGGTCTGCACTTTTTTGGAAGGATAGAGGTTTGTAATGACACCTATTAGGACTTGTCTAGGTGATTAAACCAGTAAAATCTGTTCTAAAATGGAAAATGGCTTCATAGGTTGAGTTTTTAGCCTATTTTAGGGGTTCTAAAGGGTGAAAATTAGAAGTAAGACAACTGGGAGTATTATGTGGTTTTGGAGTGTGCTAACAAGTGAAATTGGACTTGATTATGCAGGTTGCAATCTGGTTTGAGGGTTTAAAAGAGTATAAAAGAAATTGGGTAGCTTGTAGAAGTGAAAAATGGGTTTTCAAGTGTCAATTTGAGTTATAGTAGGGTTCTCTAAGTTTTCTAAAGTTCTAGAGGGTCTTAGGGGTCTTTAGAAGTTGAGGGTAGGGTCCCAAAAGTTTAATTCAAAGTGGTTTAGTTGTTGTCATACCGTTGAGCGATACGGTGGTGCGCCGCTAGGCGCTAGCTGACTAGTTGGAGGATGTTGGGTGGCACGATGTGGTGCTGTTGGGCATCACTGGACTGCACTGCAATAATTTTAGGGAGCTTTTAGGGTTCTGGATGTCCGTTTTGGATGTTTTTTAGGTCGTTTTGGACCCTTCCGAAACTGTTGGTGAGAGTTTCAAAGCAGTTTTCCTTATCTGAATGTGGGTAATAAGATGCCTTAAAGAAGATTGTGTTATTATCTGACTTATAATTACTTGTAAGGGTGTTTTTGGGTTTAGGGTTGTATAAGGACAGATTTCATGTGAAGTATATGTATATGAATATGATTATGTATGAGATGTGATGATGATGTGATGATGATGTTCAAATAATATGTGAGGTATGAATTTTGAGTATCATGTGAAAAGAGTTCCAAGGAGGAATTTCTTATTTGGGGATTTCATGTGGAATTAGTATAAATTGTAAGAAGCCGATATGGAGGTTATCCTGACACTCTAATGATCATCCATGCTCAATTACAAAATGATGAATCATGTCGTGAGAGGAGTAGGAGGTCCTAGCCTGGGTTCCTTTCTTCATGGTGACAAAGGACGTATTTCAAGGACTAACCTTGTGTGGCAGCTTTGAGTGGGTCAGCTGTTCCACCATACAAGTACATAACTTTTCCATGACTCGACATTTATACTAGATTGTAAAGGCTTTGGCCAAGCTTGAGTAAGTGCCGCCAAACGTCGCTTTTTCAAATATTTGTGTGATTGGTATTGTATGTTAAACTACATATTACTATGTATAATTGTTTTATCATTAGCTTATCTTTGTTTTTGTCTTTGTTTGTTTGTGTATGTTTCTCTTTTGGTTTGATCACCTTAATGGGTGCGAGCTTATGGAGGACATCTTATAGTTATTTTAGCGTGAGGAGGATGATGAAGCACATGGTAGATAAGTTTTGATTTCAAGTGTAGAATCTCCTTCTCTAGAAGCCTCAGGTTTCTTGTAAGTCATCATCCATGCGACTTTTTATTTTAGTAGTTTTATGCTATTAAAATGGAATGTTACAAAAAGAATATTTGAAAACTAAAATTTAAGTCTTGATTAAACATTTTTTCACAAAGTATTAGTTTTATAAGTATTTAAATCTTCACTAAAATTCAATTTCAAATTTTTCAAGAAAATCTACTTAATCTAAATCTAAATGCATAAGTACATTAAATATATTTGTACTAAAAAACAAACATTAAATTAAATACATCACAAAATAATATCTTATGATTTTAACCTTATCATGAAACTTTGTTGAACAAGTGTCTTGAGTTTTTTTTTGAAACCAATATTAAATTGATTTCTTATATTTTTGACATATTTTTGTTCAAATTTCCATGATCCTAGGATTAAAGTACACATTAAGGTTGTAATAGTCATTCAACCTTTATATGAAGAATGAATTCATAGACAAAATCTTCTTGTTTATCAAATTGTGTGTCAGGTTATACTTGAATAACATGAATATAGTAAACATTTGATAGCTAGTTGAAGTCCACTTCTAAGATTACAAATGCTAAAGTTGTTTACTCCATTTAATGGAGTCTTCCTCCTTTGAGACTTTTAAACTTATTTGTTATCACACCTTTTGTTATCACACCTTTTGAATGAGGAGCAAAAGTGCATGACATGAATATCTCAATAGGGACCACTTTTGTTGTGTTTGTCTTTTCATGTAGATTATGTGTTGTTTTTATTGGTTTTAAAGTTTGTTCATGAATAATAAATTGTTGAATATACTGATTTTATCGGTTTTGAAGTTTCTTCATGAAACTATGTTTAACTTTAAAATATATTAATATACTGATTTTGATATATTAATATAAATTAAAATATAAAATTTAGTGTAGATTAAAAGTTAAAATATGAATTTAAGTTTTATATTAACTAAAATTAAAAAAGTTGAATAACAAATAAAAGATTCATGGTGAAACTTTTATGTTGATTGAACTTATCTTTTATTATGGTTGAGAAGAAAATTATTACAAATTCGAAACATGACTTTAATATCATATTCTTTATGAGAAATTAGTCTTTTTAAATAAAAGAAAAAGTGAATTAAAATTAAATAACGCAAATAGAAAAAACTGTCAAGCTCTATCACGTGAGTGCCACGTGGCCATTGGGAAGCTCAAAAGAAGTGAGCCCAACTTCCTTAAACGCCAAACTCCCCAATACCCATTTCCCAACTTCGACCATAAGAAATTCTTTTGGGCTTCTCTCACACGCCAACATCAACAACATCTAAAAATCAAACAAAGGCAGAAAGAGAGAAGAGAGGAAGAAAATAGAGAAAAGAAAAACCTTGGCTGCCCGCCAAACGCAATTTCCCAAAGGAAAAACCCTTTCGCGCTCTCTCCTCCCAAATGACACAACCATCAGCGCCTCCGCCTCCGCCGCTGGCGCCACCGCCACCGACAACTCCCCCGCCACCTCAGCAGACCGAGAGCGTTCGCGTGCGCTGCGCCGGCTGCCGAATGATCCTGACAGTGGCGCCTGGCCTCACGGAGTTCGCCTGCCCTACCTGCCGGATGCCGCAGATGCTTCCGCCGGAGCTCATGCCTAGGGAGCGCGCCGCCGCAGCAAATGCGCTTACATCGGTGCCTCCGACGTCCGCTCCGCCGTCGCAGCCTCCGCACGCTCCTGCACACGGCATTGATCCCACTAAGATCCAGCTTCCCTGTGCTTCTTGTAAGGCCATCCTCAACGTCCCTCACGGCCTTGCGCGCTTCGCTTGCCCTCAGTGCAACGTTGACCTAGCCGTCGATGTCTCCAAGGTGAAGCAGTTCTTCCCCGCCGCTCCTCCGCCTGAAGAAGTTAACGAGGTTTGCCTCCTTTCTGTTTCTTCTTTGCTGCTAATTGACGATTTCGGTGATTGAGAAGTACCGAACAGGAACGGTGCTATTGGTTTACTGTGTAGTGTGATTCTAGGTCACGGTAGGGTTTGTGTGTAATTTACTTCGTTCTGGTTGATATTCGGGATATAGTATATAAAGTGTGATACTATACAGAGTGTTATTGTGATTGTGGTCGATACTATAATGCTTCCAATGAGGATGAAGAAGCAAGGAAGTGGAATATGAGTATGCTTGATGGTTGACAAATGCTTTGTCTGTCTTTATTGATACCGAGGAGCATGTTTGGAAAGCTTTAGTCGGTCAACACACATTTCATCAGGCCAAACGTAAAAGCAAATTTTTGTTTCTTATTGGTATAAGGTGGTTTCCGTTGAGACAAACAAACACACCAGAAGACATGCAGTATAAAGTGTGATTGTGATTGTGGTTGATGTTATAATGTCAGTGTGTTCGGTGATTTTAGGTTACATTTGGGTTTTTATGTGTACTTCATTTTTCGATGATTTATATTGGGACATACAATTTTAAGTGTGGTTGATTTTATAATGTTTGTGTGTAGTGTAATTTTAGGTTACATTTGGATTTCTAAGAGTACTTTAGTTTGCCTTGATTATTGGGCACACACAAATATAGAAAGTTTGTTGTTTATAATGTTACTCTGTAGTGTTATTTTAGGTTACAGTGTGATTTCTATGTACAGTTTAGTTTGTCCTGGTTGCTATAGGGGACCTACAATATGAAGTAGGATTGTGATTGCAGTTGATATAATAATGTTTCTAATGAGGATGAAGAAATAAGAAAGCAGAATATGGGTATGATGAATGGTTGCTAATGTGAATATGTTAGTAAGGAGAAATGGGGATGATTAAGAGGAAGCCTTGATTTGGTTTTGCATGATAATGGGATTTTATGTATACTTTATTTCGTCTTGATCGATATGGAGCATATTTGATAGGGTGTGAATTTTAGGGTGGTTGATATTAATATGCTGCCAGTAAGGATGAATGAGGATTATGAAAAGGAGTTTGTGATTCTATGTGTACTTTGGTTTGTCTTTATTGATATGGAGGATCTACAGTAAGTTTTGTTTACAGCTGAAAACTTGACATGGTAATTGTTGCTTATTGGATTGAACAAGTATTATATAATGTAGTAGAATGTGCTTGGTAGTTAGTCAAGTGGGTGCAGCATTTCATGATTGATGTGGAGGACATACAGTGAGGAGTAATGGTAGTTGATATGATGGTTTAGCTACAAGGATGAAGATGAGCATGCATTATGAAAAGGAAGAGGAATATGCTTTATTGTTGGTGGATGAGGTAAAGTTGTAGCAAGAATGAATTTACATTTAAAAAAGGAAGAAGAATGTCATTTAGGGCGAATTAAGAAACTGGAAGTACAATATGCTTGATGATTGATAAAGTAAAGAAGATAATAATTCTCATGTTTTGTTATTTATATAGATAAAGAGTTGATACAATAGAGAGATAGAAGGTCAAGTCACTGTCCTAGACTGCTAGGTACAATGATTAGAGATAATCCAACACACTACCCCCTATTTTAGTCCTACTGACTACACTAACAAGTAGACTTAGTAATTATTCTAACACTCCCCCTCAAGCTGGAGCATACAGATTGAATTGAAAGTTATTGAACAATGTAACATTTTGGTTAACTGACTTAAGGAAATTAAATTGAATGGACAATTAGGGACAAAAAGAACAGATTTTAGAGTTAGAGAGGGAGACAAGGAGACTTGACCGACTCCCTTTGAACAAGTTTTAGAGCCATTTGCAAGAGTAATGAAATGGGGTTTTTCTTGGAGGGAAAGGGTTGAGAACAATGAGGTATTACCAGAGATGTGATTAGAAGCACCCGAGTCAATTACCCATGAATTTTGACCTTCCATGGATTGAGAAATGCAAGCTGTGGATGTAATTGGGGATTGAGATGATTGCGCCAAGCTGTTAGACATTAATCGCAGATACTCTTGATACTCTTCCTCAGTGAACTTGGAGTTGGAAGTGGGAGTTTCAGCCTTAGAGATATTGGCTGTTTTTGAAGGAAAACCATGCAAGGAGTAGCAGTTTTCTTGAGTGTGACCCATCCTCTTACAGTAAGTGCACTATGGACGTCCGCTTCCTCCACGTCCTCCTCCTCTAGTGCCCCGTCCTCCTCTTCTCAGCGTAGCAACCATGACAGATGGTTCCATTGTTTCAGGAGCTTCCTGAGATTGAGGCACTGGAACACGAAGAAGACGTGTGGTCAAGGCTTCCAAGGAAGGGACCTCATGACTTGTCAGAAGTTGATCTCTGATATGATTCAAATCAGGGTGTATAGCACGGAGGATCATCACCATATAATACTTGTCAAGCTTCTTCTTGATGTCTTTCGAAGATTCCACTTCCAAGAACATTCTCAACTCTTCCACAGCTGCTTGGGCTTCAATCATGAAGGAGACCATATCATGGTCTGTCATTTTGTGACATGCAAGCTTGTTTGCTGTATCATAGAGACGTTGAATATCATTAGCATAAATGCTTTGAGCTTTCTTCTAAAAAGAGTGACATGTTTTGAAGGCTCTAAGAGATATCAAAAGTCGGGGTTCCACAGATTGCCACAATGGGGCACACAATTGGAAATCTACATGTTCCCATTGTTCAGCTTTTTCAGAAGGTACTTGGCTTCCATCCTGCTCAAGGTGGTCATAATGTCCTTGACCGAGAAACCACATTTCAACGGCAGCAGACCAAGAGAGGTAATTCTTTCTGTTTAGATTTTCGGAAGTAATTGAGGGACTTCCAAAGAAAGAAAGAACACTTCCAGACGCCATTGTTGATAAAAATAGGAGAGGAACCAGAAAGGAGCCAGAAAACCGAGAGGAACTAGAAAACCCTGGGGTTTCTTAGGGTTTTCTTCAAGGGGAGCTTCTGGACCTCACTGAAGCAGGATTTTGAGGGGCAGAGCAGAGAGAGGAGGTCTAGGCGACGAC
Source organism: Vigna umbellata (assembly GCF_029865625.1). Lineage (NCBI taxonomy): Eukaryota > Viridiplantae > Streptophyta > Magnoliopsida > Fabales > Fabaceae > Vigna > Vigna umbellata. The sequence continues at coordinate 3,639,824 of NC_142173.1, forward strand.
TTTGGATGTGTTGCGGTGACTTTCCGGTGGCCAGAGGGCGGCGCGTGAGCTGCACGCGCCTCTTTGCAGCGCACAAAGAAGCAGCGCGTGGCAGCGCGTGGCAGAGCGTGGGGAAGAATCAGACGCCGACACCGGTGGGGTTGGTCGTCAAGGCGAACCAGATCAAGTGGTCGCCGGACGGAACATTGACGGCAGACGACGGCGGACGGTGGCAGACAGATGCGAGATGGCTGAGAACCAAGTTGAAGAGCTTCAAACTGCAGTTGTCAGCTGCAGACAGTGGCAAGACAACTGCGGACGGCGGCAATGGGCACCAGATAGATGCAAACAACAATGACAATGCTGGTGGACCAGTTTAGGACAGAAACCAGAGCAGGATGAACCTGCTCTGATACCAACTTGAGATAAAAATATGTTCTTGAGGGCTTGAAAGACACCTTTCATGTTCTGTTATTTATATAGATAAAGAGTTGATACAATAAAGAGATAGAAGGTCAAGTCACTGTTCTAGACTGCTAGGTACAATGATTAGAGATAACCCAACACACTACCCCCTATTTTAGTCCTACTGACTACACTAACAAGTAGACTTAGTAATTATTCTAAGAAATAGGATGGTTTATTTTATTTCTTGGGGGGAGGTGTCGGGGGAGTGGTTTGTTAATTAGGGAAGTGGGAATTACTGCTGCTGGGAATGGATTTTCCTGTTAAGGTACTTATCGTGTCCTTATGTGGTTCTATGCTGTTGGATTTATTGCCTCTTTGCTTCTTCCATGCACATAATCTTGTTATTATTTTATGGTAAAGGTGTTTAGTGTTAGTGCCTTGGTGAGTGAGGAACTGAACTTATATTTGTGGATGTTTCGTGTATAATAAATGTGGAATAGAATGATGGATTATTGTGTGAGCATTCAACCATCCACATTTTTATGAGCATTTTTTTAATAAATAAATTTAGAAACAAGAATTTAACCATCTAATTGGGTGCTTATCACCATCCTTCCCTTTTACGTAAATTCTTTCATTGAGACCTTTGTTGAGTTGGTGGAAAATGGGTATGTGGAAAATTTGCAGCGAAATAACTTTATTCTTTTTTGGTTAATGGAAATAGGGGCTGGGAAATAAAATGCACTGATTTTTCACTGAGGTAAATTTTTCCTTGAAAATAATTTCACTCTATCCTCTTTTTTTTTCCTCTTCCCAAATTTCACCTACTCAAGTAAGCTGACCCTAGGTGTCTTGTATAATGCGAAGAATGCATTGAGATCTTATGTTCAATCATCTCATGTGAGATTTGAGATGGAAGGAGGGACTAAATTGAATGGCAAAAGAAACAATTAAATTTGAGCACAGCCTGCCAGTCATTTGCAAGTATGATCTAGAAACATTCAATGAACTCTGGAAGTGATTGAGTCTCAGGAATACAACTAACTAATTTATTGAAATAAAAGAATTACGAGTGGAGATCTGCTACCCTGATTCACAAAGCATAAGCTCCTATTGATTTCCTTAGAGAATAACTAAGCATGACCCCTGACAGACTCCTGCATCCCTTTTACATACTACTCCTTAACAACTTTCCAGATTAGCCTACCTGCTATTGATCCCCTAGATAATGCTATCCTAAAAACGAAACAATATAAAAGATACCAGCTTTAATGTATAACATATTCCTATCTTTCAATTAGTATTTAATATTAAATACAAAACAGTAATAAATGTTAACTTCCTTAATCGAAAACAGATCTATCTGTTATTTCTTGTTCCTCCTATTATAGACACTCGATACCTCGGGCCTGCTATTTTGCTTTACATGCTGGGACCTACCAATGAGAAATATGAGGCTAGGATCAGGAAGACAAGCCTGTCCAACAAAATCTAGGGAAGAAGTTTATTGCTAACATTATTCTGCTCACGGTTTATTTATATAGGTTATGGCTACCTAGGGGCTTGATTGCTCTTTTGAGTCAATGTTATTTCTGTTTTTTTTTTCTTACCTCTATTTTTAATGTGTACATAGGACCTTAGAGGGTTCCTTATTCTTTTGCATGTATCTATACTGCATATGTGTATTTATTTCAGAATAGGATCTTTTGCGTTTTTGATTTTGAGAAGGACAATCAATATGTGAACATGCATTATGCCCCCAGTAAAAAAATGGATTGTCCCCTACCTCTGTTGATATTTATTTATTTCTCCAGTTCTCCTTGTGATGTTTCCTTTTATTAATTTAATTTTTGTCTTTTTTTTTTGTTTTTATGAAGGTCCATTGTTTCAAAATATGTTATTTGTACATTTTATTGTCCTTATATCAATGATTTTTATTTTTTTATATAATGTATTCAATTAAATCAGGTTGCTGTTGAAGTGGAGCGGGACGAGGATGAAGGTGGCATGGTTGGTGAAACATTTACAGATTATGTGAGTTACTAATTGTCTCCTTTTGAAAGCATTGTTTGCTAGAACTTTATAATTTGTGGATTATTATTTCAGTTGTTATTTCATGTTATGCTAGCACATTTTAGTGGTATTGAAATGTCTCCTTGTGCAGCGACCACCAAAAGTATCTATTGGATCTCCACATCCAGATCCTGTTGTGGAGACATCTTCCTTGTCTGCAGTGCAGCCGCCTGAGCCAACTTATGATCCAAAAATTAAAGATGATTTGGAGAGATCTAAGACTTTGTCGTGCTTGCAAATTGAGACATTGGTCTATGCTTGTCAGGTTTCTTCTATGATAAATTGACAATATATGGTCATGTTTTGCTTTGCCTTTCCTGTGTATGATGTTGGTTTTTATGACAGAGACACCTTCAACATCTCCCAAATGGAGCTAGGGCAGGATTCTTTGTTGGAGATGGAGCTGGTGTCGGTAAAGGTCGAACAATTGCAGGGCTAATTTGGGAGAACTGGCATCATGGAAGGAGGAAAGCTTTGTAAGTTTGGGTCATGGCATCCACATGAAATTATGGTTGTTATTGAAAACTAAGATGCTCTCGGAGTTTTGTTGTTTTGATGCTTTTTGTCACATGTCCAATGATCTTACACAGGTGGATTTCTGTTGGTTCAGACTTGAAGTTTGATGCTAGAAGAGACTTGGATGATGTGGGTGCAGCATGTGTTGAAGGTATTTTCCTAGAAAATTATATACAGACAAGGTTGTATTTATTACTTATGTTTTGATGAGCCTGTTTGCCTGTTAAGTTAAATACATAACATTTGCAAAAGTAATTCTCATTACGAATATTTTAATACATATTTTTAGATATTTTTGTTTTCATTTCTGGGACATGTGAGGGGTGGGTATTTCATTGGGTGGTAGTTTTGCCCAATATCTCACAGAATTGGGATTTTGGATGTGTAGGTAGGTGGTTCATGGCCAGTGATTTTCAATTAGATTAACACTGTTATCTTCGTGATTCCTTTATTTTGCGTCTTCTTAAAATAGAATTTTGCTTACCCTCCTCTGTTTTGGGAGTCACATTTGTTATTAACCTCCTCTTGTGCACACTCTTACCTCTAGTTTGCTTTTTATCCAAAAAATGAAAGTTTTCTGCTGTTTTGTTATCATCCTGGGGTAAATTTTCTTTTGTAGTCCATTTGAGGTGTTTGTGTAACTGTTTTGAAGTCTTTAGTTTAAAAATTAATTGTTATTATTGTATCTATATCACAAAATTGTTTCAAATTTAAATATCTTCCTTTTGTTTTCCCTCTATCCAGTGCATGCTTTGAACAAACTTCCTTATTCTAAGCTTGATTCAAAGTCTGTTGGGATCAGGGAGGGAGTTGTTTTCTTGACGTACAATAGTCTCATAGCCTCTTCTGAGAAAGGTCGTACTCGTCTCCAGCAGCTTGTACAGTGGTGTGGACCAGGGTTTGACGGTCTTATAATTTTTGACGAGGTATGGGAATATTTTCTAGTGTCAACTAGCATCCAATGATTGTTTAATTTGATAGTTGTTAATTGTTAAGTGTTTCTCGGATTCAATTTTATTTCTCCACCATTTTTTTTACTAAGGTTTAAATGGTCAATTGTAGTGTCATAAAGCAAAAAATTTGGTCCCTGAAGCAGGCAGTCAGCCAACTCGAACTGGAGAGGCAGTGCTTGATATCCAGGTTGTTCTTCATTTCAATCTTTTGAAGTAGTGGCCCAGAATTTCTATATTGTTTGTGTTGTATTCATTTGTGAATTTATGATGAGTGAAGATTAATTTTTTTTATTGTTTTTAAATATATTTTTGGTTTTTTATTCTTTGTTCTATTTATTTTCGTATGTAGTGTTTTAGGGAATATTTTTAATACAGTGAATCTAAATGTGATAAGTGATATCTAAGCAGAAAGAAAGATAACAATGGTCTTGTTTAATATGCTTAGTAGATGCAACTTGTAGCATAAGTACAGTGATAGAATGAAGATTCTTAGATTTATTTATTTTAGTTAAAATAGTTTAAAGCCAGTGGTGGAAAAGAAACATATTCATGTGAAATAAACTTACATGGAATAGGTGAGCCCTTTTTAATTGGATTTTCATACCATTATGCTACAAATTATAATATGGATGACGCTTGCTATAAATGGCAAACCTCATAGCCATGCATGTGAGTATGCTACAATTTGTAATACGTATCATTCTTACCACAATTGGCAATTCCAATACCCATTTAGGCTATACAGACCTAAAGAAATGTTTTAGTTACATGATTTGGAAAATCTATTCCTCTTTAATCCCTCAACATTAAATAAGTTTCCCAATAAATAATATGGTGTCATTTTTGTTCTCACCTAACTCATGAAGCCTGTCATGATTTAATTGAAAATTCAATTTTTAATAGTCTATTGGTATGAGGTGATAGAAGTAAACATCCATTTTACAAGATATGCTCAAATCCTTGTCATGTTTCTCTGATGTGTCGCTAACAACTCCACCATTAAAGTAAGGTTCCAAATCCAAATTGTCATGCTTGTGGCTGAAGGCAATAGGGTCATGAACAATTGGATGAGATGTTGATAGGTCCATATACAACCATTCATAATGAATTCTCACTTAAGATTGAAACTGTAAAATAATTCTAGAGGGCTTAATTGATCCCTCTCACAATCTTCTATTTATAAGAATAAATTGATACACAAGTACATGATAAATAGGGTAACCCTAGACACAATATAATCATGATAAATAGGGTAAATCTAGACACAATATAATCATGATAAATAGGGTAACCCTTGACACACTATAATGAGGATAAAATAGGATAAATATCCTAACACTCCCCCTCAAGTTGGAGCATACAAATTGTATGTACCAAGCTTGGAACAAATAAACTGAATCCGAGGACCCCTTAGTGACTTGGTTAATACATCTGCGAGTTGATCGTTTGACCCAATAAACTCAGTACATATTTCTTTGATCAACAACTTTTCACGAACAAAATAACAATCAATTTTTATATGTTTAGTCCTCTCATGAAACACTGGATTTGATGCAATGTGGAGAGTAGCTTGATTGTCGCAATACATCTTCATAGTATGGATGTCACAAAATTTAACCTCTTGAAGGAATTGTTTCACCCATATAAGTTCACATGTTAGTGATGCCATTGCCCTATACTCGGCTTCCACGGTTGATCGACCTACTACATTCTGTTTCTTACTTTTCCATGAAATAATGTTTCCTCCGAGAGAAACACAATATCCTGTAGTAGACCGTCTATCAATAGGTGAACCTGCCCAATCTGCATCACAATACCCAGAGACCTGAATGCTTCCTTTATCTTCATATAACAATCCTTGCCCGGGAGCCTTCTTTACATACCTTAGAATGCGAATGAGAGCATTCCAATGGTCAACACATGGAGCCTGCATGAACTGACTAACCACTCCAACTGCAAAGGATAGATCTGGCCTTGTAATAGTGAGATAAATCAGTTTTCCAACCAAACTCCTATACCTCTCTGGATCGGAGAATAATTCACCTTCTTCTGTCCTTAATTTCTGGTTTGGGTCCATGGGACTGTCTATCGGTCTACAATCAATCATGCCTGTTTCTTGTAATGTATCAAGAGCATACTTCCTTTGGGAGATTACAATTCCATCTTTTGATTGCGCTACTTCAATGCCTAAGAAGTATTTGAGACTTCCAAGATCCTTGGTTTGAAAATGTCTACTCAAGTACTCTTTTAGTTGAGATATTCCAACAACATCATTTCCTGTAATGATAATATCATCAACATATACTATTAAGTAAACACATTTCCGGAGAGAAGAATGACAATAAAAAATTGAATGGTCTGCTTCACTGCGTTTTAGCCCAAATTTTTGAACAATGGAGCTAAACTTTCCAAACCAAGCATGTGGGGATTGCTTGAGGCCATATAGAGATCGATGCAATTTGCATACCATACCAGACTCCCCCTGAGCAACAAACCTAGGAGGTTGCTCCATATAAACTTCTTCCTCAAGATCACCATGTAGGAAGGCATTCTTGATATCCAATTGATGAAGTGACCAGTGACGAATGGCTGCCATGGCAAAGAAGAGACGAATAGTAGTCATCTTAGCTACAGGAGAGAAAGTGTCACAATAATCAAGACCATAAACCTGAGTGTAACCTTTTGCAACAAGCCGAGCTTTGAGCCGATCAATTTCACCATCAGGGCCAACTTTAACTACATACACCCATCGACAACCAATCGCCTTTTTTCCTGGGAGAAGGGGCACCAGCTCCCAAGTATTGCTGTGGTCAAGAGCCTGCATTTTTGCAATCATAGCTTGTTGCCATCCAGGATGTTCAAGTGCTTCTTTCACATTCTTGGGTATAACAACATAGGACACTGAGGATAAAAGAGAAAAATAGGAGGGCGACAATCGATGATAGCTTAGAAAATTATAAATGGGATGGGGGTTTCGAGTTGAACGAGTACCTTTTCTGAGGGCAATAAGCAATCATTTGCACCAGGAGGCGTGGGAGGAGGTGACGAGGGAGAAGAATCTGAAGTAGGAGATTCACCATTGTCTTGGGGAGGTGGACTATCCATTGGGGCCCTATGTGGTATGATCTCAGAAAATTATAAATGGGATGGGGGTTTCGAGTTGAACGAGTACCTTTTCTGAGTGCAATAAGCAATCATTTGCACCAGGAGGCGTGGGAGGAGGTGACGAGGGAGAAGAATCTGAAGTAGGAGATTCACCATTGTCTTGGGGAGGTGGACTATCCATTGGGGCCCTATGTGGTATGATCTCAGTATGTGGAGAAACAGGTGTAGAAGGATTGTGATCAAGACTTGGAATGACAAAGATAGTGGAGCTATTTGACTCAGCCATTGGAATAGGAAGGACCTGTTGGAGGATAGAAACATCCTGAACAGATGGAGAGAAGTAAGGAGTCTGTTCAAAGAATGTGACATTGGCAAACATGTCATACTTCTTAGTTTCAGGAGAATAACACCGATATCCTTTTTGAAGTCGAGAATAGCCTAAGAAGACACATTTGAGAGCGCGAGCGGAGAGTTTGTCTAGACTTGGAGCCATGTCATGAACAAAACATACACACCCAAACACTCGGGGAGATGTATGAAAGAGAGGATCATTAGGAAACAAAATGGAGAAAGGGACTTTATTATCAAGAGAGGAGGAGGGCATCCTTTTAATAAGATAACATGCAGTTAAGATGGCATCCTCCAGTGATGGACAGGAATATGGGCACCAAGCAAAAGAGTACGAGCAGTTTCAACCAAGTGTCTATTTTTTCGTTCTACTATACCATTTTGCTGTGGTGTATAGGACAAGTAGACTGATGTAAGATACCATGGGAACTCAAGATGGCAGAAAAGGAGGATGAGAAATACTCTTTTGCATTATCACTTCTTAGTATTTTGATTACTTGACCAAATTGATTCTTGATTTCATTAAAAAAGGATGTAAAGATAGCTAACAATTCAGAACGATTTTTCATAAGATAAACCCAAGTACATCTTGAATATTCATCAATAAAGGTAACAAAATATCTAAAACCAAAGGAGGAGATACGACTAGGTCCCCATATATCAGAATGAATGATGGAAAAACTAGAATTACATATTGATTGAAACCTTTTAGGAAAGAAGATCTAACATGTTTTCCTAATTGACATGACTCACATTCTAAGGTTTGGAGACCACTAAGTTCAGGACACATCTTTTTTAATTTGGACAAATGAGGATGGCCAAGTCGATCATGTAGCACTTTAGGATTAGGAGCAGCAACACAGGACACCCTTGGACGAGATCCAAAATGGTATAGTCCGCCAGCTTCATATACTCCTCCAATCTGTCTCCCCGAACCAGGCTCCTGTATAACAAAAGATTTATGATCAAAGGTTATTGAAAAATTTAACATTTTAGTCAACTGGCTTAAGGAAATTAAATTAAAAGGACAATTAGGGACAAAAAGGAATGAGTGGAGATTGAGGAAGGGAGATAAAGAAACATGACCGACTCCTTTGGAAGAAGTTTTAGATCCATTTGCAAGGGTTATGAAATGAGGTTTTTCTCGAAAGGAAATGAGAACAAAGAGGTATCACCAGAAATGTGATCAGAAACACCTGAGTCAATTACCCATGAATTTTGACCTTTCATAGATTGAGAAACGCAGGCTGTTGATATATTGGGAGATTGAGATGGTTGTGCCAAGCTGTTAGATTTTAACCTTAAATACTCTTGATATTCATCCTCAGAAAACATAGGAGTGGAAGTTTCAGTCTTTGAAATATTGGTGGTTTTGGAAGGGAAACCATGTGAGGAGTAGCAATTCTCTTGAGTATGACCCATCCTTTTACAGTATGTCCATTGAGGACGTCCCCGACCTCCTCGTCCTCCTTCTCTAGTGCCACGTCCTCAAAGATACAAGAAGTTTGGGTTCCACTGATTGCCATAACAGGGCACACAACTGGAAATCTGCTTGTTTCCATTGATCAGCTTTTTTAGTAGGCACATGGCTTCCATCTCGCTCAAGGTGGTCATAATGCCCTTGGCCAAGGAACCACATTTCAACGGCAGCAGACCATGATAGATAATTTTTTCCATTTAGCTTCTCGGAGGTAATTGATGGACTTCCGGAGAAGGAAAGAGTACTGCCAGACGCCATTTTTGAAGAAGACGAATAGTACTAGCGAGGAACAAGAAAACCCTAAGGGTTTAGACGAAGGAAACTGTGACAGTGATGGACGACGGTGGCCTGCGGCGACATGGCCGGACGGTGGCCGGCGACGAAGAATTGTGGCGCCGGACAGATATATATTACGAGACAGAAACCAGAGCGGGATCGACCCGCTCTGATACCAACTTAAGATTGAAACTGTAAAATAATTCTACAGGGCTTAATTGATTCCTCTCACAATCTTCTATTTATAAGAATAAATTGATACACAAGTACATGATAAATAGGGTAACCCTAGACACAATATAATCATGATAAATAGGGTAATCCTAGACACAATATAATCATGATAAATAGGGTAACCCTTGACACACTATAATGATGATAAAATAGGATAAATATCCTAACATTCGCAAAGTTTTGAAGCTTGTGTTGTGCTGTATTTGAATTTTTGTCAGAAATAAGTGGTGCAATGCCACTACTGCAAGAAGAACAAAGATGGAAGGAGGTATTGAATTGATACAAAATAACACCTTAAGGCCTACTATCCAAAATGCATTGAGTCTTTTTTTTTCTCTTTCCATGGCAAATATGACTTTTTGTTTTTTAATGGGGTGAGCCAATAATTTGAAATTGGTCATGCAAACTTCAGTTCTGGCTTTTGGACAAGTATGAAGGTTTAAGTGAACGGTTGTTTTCCAGGTCCGGGTGCTGATATAATAGTATATAATGAAATTTATGAGTAGTGACACAATTCTAGAGAATTCTGATCCTAATTTATGAGCTTAGTCTACTCCTTGGTACCTTATGTGGCGGAAAGTCCCATCATACTGTGTGTATCTGATTTGTACCATCTATGAAGCATGGCAAATGTCCTTGTAATAATGGTTTTGATTTGTTGGAGATTCCATATTGACTGGAATCTCTCCTACTTTGTAATTCAATTTTATGAGGTTGAATTATGTTTAAAGTGCTTTTTCTAAGAGGGCATGTCTGCATATACCATTTACCCCCTCTGACGTCGATCTCTCCTATTTTATCTGCATTAATGTATCATTGAAATAGTGGGCACAGGATGTGGTATCTGAGTTATTGCAGTTTAATTTCCCAGGAGCGACTCCCTGAAGCTCGTGTTGTTTATTGCTCAGCAACTGGAGCTTCTGAACCTCGCAATCTGGGTTATATGGTTCGACTTGGTCTTTGGGGAGATGGGACATCCTTCTTAGATTTTCGTGAATTTCTAGGTAGTTTCTCGTCTATTCTTTTCCTAATTTTTTAAATACAATTTAACTATTAATGTTCATTTTTTTTTTCTTTTGAATATGCTGTTCTATTTCTTTTACTCAAATAATGTTTTTGATAAATCCACTCATGAACCTTTTTTTCCCTTTCAAATACTTGCTGCTGCACTTTTTGGAGGTATATTATATTTGTCTAGTTGATGAAGTCTTTATTATGATATACATTCTTCTGTTTGTTTGTGGCCATTTTTTTTCACTTATATTGTTACTTTACAATAATTCATGAATAATATTTCATGATTGGTAAGCATTTACGATGGTATTGAATATAGTGAAAAACTATGTATATGATTAATCTCCCTTGTGTAGAAAATACACATAGGATATTATATTTTATAAAAGATATATCTGCTAAACCCAAAATATAAATAAAAAATAATAAAGTAATCGAAAATAAAATTGTTGAAGTATAATGTCTTTATTATTATTAATATTTATGTTAGGGTTTTAATAGGGGCTTCCTGCCCTTTTACTTTTCAGAACTACTGTCTCCTATAAATACAATAGTAAGTTGTATCAGGTTTTCTTAGTAAAAAATAAGGCTTTTCATCTTCTCTCAACTCTTCAAGTTGGTATCAAGAGCCAAACCTTTGTTTCTTCCTCGTCTATCGTCGGCGGCATCGCCTCTGTCATTTCTGCCATTCGCTCCGCTGTCCCTCGCCGCTGCCGTTGTTCGCTGTTGCCGTCACCGCCGCTGCCAAACGTCGCTTTCTCCAGCGAAGTCAAGGGTTAGGTGCGCCTTGAGAAGCACAACTCAACCCTAGTGGTCCCGTCCTCTGAAGCCTCCACACGAGCATGCGCCGCTTCTTTCCGGCAAGTCTCAGTCGCGTGTTCCACACGCGCCACCTTCCCGCTATCGTAGTTACACCGTGTTACTGTAGATCGTCTTGCCGGGGCTTGTTGAGTGTGTTTTGGTTCTTATTTCTCTGTTTCGTTGGCTTGGGCTCATACCTAGGGTTTCCTCCCTCACGTTTTTGAAACCCTAAGTTCCATTTCTTCTCACAGTTCTAAAATGGCCTCTTCTACTAAAACTAATTCCACTTTATCTGCTACCCCTTATCATTACATCGTTCCCTCTGTGGCTTGAAGCGATCACCTCGAGTTTGGTTTGGTAAATTTAGTTGGGTTGTGCAGAATTTTGGATTGAAACGATGTGAGACGAATCATTCAGTATTTTATAGTCACTCTTCTCCTGATAAATGTGTTTATCTTATGGTTTATGTTGATGATATTGTCATTACAGGAAATGACGTCACTAGAATTGCTCAATTAAATAATCATTTGTTCAACCACTTTCAGACCAAAGATCTGGGTCAGCTAAAATATTTCCTTGGTATTGAAGTGGCACAGTCAAAGGAACGTGTCATCATTTCACAAAGAAAATATGCTCTTGATATTTTGGAGGAAACAGGCTTGACAAATTGCAAGCCCATTGATAGTCCTATGGACTCAAATCAATAGTTAATGAAAGACGAAGGTGAACTTTTCTAAGACCCAGAGAGATATAGAAGGCTTGTTGGAAAACTTATCTATCTTACCATAACAAGACTTGATCTTTCTTATCCAGTGGGAGTTGTTAGTCAATTTATGCAAAATACACATGTTGATCATTGGAATGCTGTGATTCTCATTCTCAGATATGTAAAAGGGAAACCAGGACAAGGATTGTTGTATGAGGACAAGGGAAGCACTCGAGTTGAGGAATATTGTGATGCAAATTGGGCTGGTTGTCCAATTGACAGAAGATCTACCACAGATACTCTGTTCTACTTGGAGGAACCTTGTATCTTGAAAAAGTAAGAAACAAAGTGTTGTTGCTCGATCTAGTGCTGAAGTTGAGTATTGATCTATGGCTCTAACTACATGTGAACTTGTGTGGATTAGACAACTCCTTGAAGAGTTGAAATTTTGTGAAAATGAGCAGATGAAGTTGTACTATGACAATCAAGCCGCCCTTCACATTGCCTCCAATCCAGTGTTTCATGAAAGAACAAAACACAAAGATTGATTGTCATTTTTTTAGAGAGAAGTTATTGCAAAGGATCTTGTTACTAAGTTTGTCAACTCTAATGAACAACTCGCAAACATTCTGACCAAATCTCTAAGGGAGCGTAGAATTCAATTTATATGTTCCAAGCTTGGTGCATATGATCTATGTGCTCCAGCTTGAGGGGGAGTGTTGAAGTATAATGTCTTTATTATTATTAATATTTCTGTTAGGGTGTTTTTAGGGGCTTCCCGCCCTTTTACTTTTCAGAACTACTGTCTCCTATAAATACAGTAGTAAGTTGTATCAGGTTTTCTTAGTAAAAAATAAGACTTTTCTTAGTAAAAAATAAGACTTTTCATCTTCTCTCAACTCTTCAAGTAAAATATAAAAATAAGATATCTTTCTAAGATATCTAATATACCTAATACTTCCCCTCAAATTGGTGCATACAAATCTTATTTATCAAGCTTGTTACAAATATAATTAATTATTGGTTCCTGTAAAAACGTAGTGAAAATATCATTGGGTACAATCTTCTCTCGAATGAATATACAGTCAATTTCAATGTGTTTGGTCCTTTCATGAAAGATAGGATTAGAACTAATATGAATGGTAGCCGGATTATCACATATAAGTGTCATTTGAGTAACATCTCCAAATTGTAACTTCTTAAGCAATTGTTTAAGCCAAACAAGCTCAAAAGTGGTTGGGGCCATAGCTCTATATTATGCTTTTGCACTAGATCTTGACACCACTTTTTTTCTTGCTTCTCCAAGAGATCAAGTTACCACTAATGGAGACACAATATTCAAATGCAGACCTTCTATCAGAAGGAGATCCTGCCTAATCAGCATCTGACGTTGAACAATGTTGCTAAATTTTCCAAACTAGGCCTTGATTTAGGCCATATAAGGATTTGTGAAGACGACATACCAACCAGAAGACCCTCTTTGAACAACAAATCTTGTAGGTTGCCTCATATAAATCTCTTCTTGCAAATCTCCATTGAGGAACACATTTTTGACATAAGTGATAAAGAGGACATTGTTGAAGAGCAGTCATGATTATAAATAAACGAAGAAAAACCATCTTTGCCACTAGAGAAAAGATCTCACCATAATCTAACCCAAAAATTTGTGACCTTGGGGTACAAGACGAGTTTTGAGGTGATCAATAGTACCATTAAGACCAACTTTGATAGCAAGAACCCACTTGTAACCAATAATATATTTCCTGGACGATAATGGGACAGACTCTCAAGTTCCACTATTTTGAAGAGTACTTAGTTCATCTAGCATGGCTTGACGCCAACTAGGATGAACTAAGACATCACTGACAAATAGGTAGGTATGAAAAGGTGAAGATAACTTATGATAACTCGAAGCAATATAATGTGGAGAGGGATTACAGGTATAACAAATACCTTTTCAAACGATAATTGGAAGATTAGACTTAGTTGTCAGAGTCAGAGATGAAAAAGTAGTTGGCATTGGAATTGGTGGTTGTTGAGAATGATGTTTATGACTATAAACCTGAAGTGGTAGTGAAGAAGTATCCGATGGTTGTGGTGGTGGTGGACAAGGCACATATGGAGGACCACAAATAACAAAAATATTGATTGTACTAGGAATATTGATTGCATTAGATGAAGACATATCAGAAGAAGAATGACGTCTAAAGTAAAAAGGAGACTCATTAAAGGTGACATCTGGATAAACAACATAGCAGTTAAGAGAAGGAGAAAAACACTTGTATCCTTTTTGTGTTCTAGTAAATCCTAAAAAAACACATGAATGTGATTTAGGACATAACTTATCTAGACCAAGACTAAAATTATGAACAAAACATGTAGACAAAAAAACTTTTAGAGGTAAGCGATGAAGAGGTTCCTGAGAAAATAATGTAAAATGATGTATTTTATTATTTAGAACTGAAGAGGGCATGCAATTGTTAGATATATTATTTATATTTTATGTTTGTCTTTTATATTTAGTTATTTTGTTATTCTTTATTTGTATTTTGGGTTTAGCCCATATTTCTTCTATATAAATATAGTACCCTATGTGTATATTCAACACAAGGGAGATTAATCCCATACATAATTTTCATTATATTCAACATGAATAATGAGAAAACATGTAGTAACCATAACATCACCCCAAAAATATTGAGAAACCATTGATGTCTACTTTTCTACTTAGGCATCCTATTTTGTTGAGGTGTATAAGCACATGAAGTTGGATGAAAAATGTTATGAGAAGCCATAATTTGTTTAAAAGAATGGAAAGATATTTGTGACCATTATCACTTTGCAAAGTTCGAATAGACACTCTAAACTTAGTTTTAATTTCATTGAAAAAAGATTGAAGTATATAAAATAACTTTTTTTCATTAAAAACAAGTAGGTACATCTAGAATAATCATTAATAGAAGTAACAAAATATTGAAAACGTAAAGTAGACTTAACTCGACTAGGTTCCCAAATATTAGAGTAAACTAAGACAAAAGGGGACGAAACATGTTGGTAGACACTGCAAGGAATGGAACTATAATTATGCTTACCTAATTGACATGACTCACCAAACTGGATAACTTGGATAAGCTGGGAATGTGCTGCTGCAATTTGGTAAGACTGAGATAACCTAACTGAGCATGAAAAATAGATGAAGACTCTATAATTGTGCCTCCATGTGTAGAAGGGTGGAGATGATAAAAACCATGAGACTCACATTTGGTGCCAATCTTCTATCTCGAACTCCGTTCTTGTAAACAAACAAAATGTTTGGTAAAAGAAATAATACAATCAAGATGGTTAGATGGATAATAAGTTAAAAGGAGATCCATGGACATAAAAGACATTATCAATGGATAAGGAACGAAAAAGGTTAAGGATCTCAATACCATGAGCTAAAACCCTAGATCCATTAGGCATTGTAAGAGAAGGTAAATTATCCAAGGAGGATGAAGAGGAAAACAAATATTTGTTACAATAATGTGATTGTGACTCTTGAGTCGAGAATCCAAGGACTAAGAGAAGAAGGTTGTTGATCCTAGAAGGTTGTTGATCCTCACACTTTTTTGAGTAATATGATCAACATCCCTTAACTCTTAAGCCAAAGTTTAATGTCTAATGCCCAAGTTGCATAATTAGAGCTATCTAACTTATAGTAGACAAGTGCACATTGACATAATATATATATCAGATGCACTAGTGGCAGAAGAGAGATTAGAAGAGACAGTAGCGAAAGAAGCCATAGATGAACATGAGAGAGACAAATCCTAAAATTCCAAGGTTCTACAATCAAGGCAACATGGCCAGATCCTGAGAGCAAAGGTTGCGACAAGTTCAACGATGGTGATTGGAGCAAGAGAAGACAACGCACACACCTCAATGCATGGCTGGAAAAGACGATGACTGTGAACTTCGACGATGTTAAAGTTGTTAGGCTGGGACAAGTACAATCATGGCATTGTTGGTCGAAACTGAAGTTGTGTCGATGGTGACGACAATTGTAGTGGCCAGGGCCGACGAAACGTTTTCAAAAGAACCATAGGCTTTAGATATCATATTGAATATAGTAAAAAACTAGGCATGAGTTTAATTTCCCTTTTGAAAAAAATACACATAGGGTATTGTATTTATAATAAAGAAAATATGAACTAAGTTCAAAATAAAAAAAAATAATAACCAAGTAACTGAAGATAAAAGATAAATATATCTATTTAAGATATCTAATAATTTAATATGTTTAACAGTAACTAATATTTTATGATTCTTTGATTTAATCTTCCTAGAAGTACATAGTATAGGATGTTAAAAGAATTTGTTATATCTCTGCTTTCTAGTTGCGTTTCTTGTCCTTGATGTTCCCATATCCTAGGTCTGTGATGTTAAGAATTTGAAATTATATATCCAGGTGCTTTGGACAGAGGGGGTGTTGGAGCTCTTGAATTAGTTGCCATGGACATGAAAGCAAGGTTATAATAATTTCATGTGGTCACCAACCTACCTTACTGAAAGTATATGCTTAAGAAAGATAAATTGTTTTTCTTCATTTATCTTGTTGTAGGGGTATGTATTTATGTCGGACGCTCAGCTATGAAGGTGCAGAGTTTGAAGTAATTGAAGCACCTTTAGAAGAGAAAATGATGGTACAAGAAATTTATTTGCCATTATTTGCGGAACTTGTAATTTCTTTGCTGAAGAAACAATGGAAACTATCTGGTAAAATACTGACTGGCATCTGAAAATAATAATCAGTAAAGCATAAGAGAAAAGAAAGGGAATTCCATCAATCAGTTTCAGAAGGTTGTTTGTTAGTTATGTGACATTGTTTAAAATAATTGGTCTTTCTTTTTCTTACAATTGGTCTGGGTGTCATTTGGTTTGTGCTTGTCAAAGTCAAACATATTTATTTGTATCAATAAATGCTGACATTATACAGTCGGGTATGCATGTGTATTTTCAGATATGATTTTTGTTCAAGCATGTTAAATCAGGAATGTACTTTATCTTTCTCTTTGGTGCGTTGTAATTTCTTTTTCTTTTCTTAAGTATGATAATAGAAACGAATTGAAGTTGTAAGAAACTAGAGATGTTTCCTGGCTGTAGATTGTTCAACTTTCTTTTCATATAATTATAACATGTACAGTTATCTATATTATCTCTCAATGCATTAATTTATCCCGTGACTTCCATATTTTTGTCTTATAATCTTATTTGCACAATAACATTAGGAAATATATAAAAAGGCAGCTGAATTTTGGGCTGAATTACGAGTAGAATTGCTGTCAGCCAGTGCCTTCCTAAATGATAAACCTAATTCTAGTCAGCTATGGCGCTTATACTGGGCAAGCCATCAGGTATTGAAGTTTATGTGGCAGATTAAATCTGTATTTGGATTCTGATGTTTGTTAACTAATACTCATTGACTATTTTGTCTGTTCGTTTTCCTTGTAATGCTGTAGCGTTTCTTTAGGCACCTATGTATGTCTGCTAAAGTCCCTGCTGCTCTGAGATTAGCAAAGGAAGCGTTAGCTCAAGAAAAATGTGTAGTCATTGGTCTTCAGAGCACTGGAGAAGCAAGGACAGAGGAAGCTGTGACAAAATATGTGTGTATTTGAATACCCTGTTCATTGCATTTCAGTTTCTCACACGGTTTATTATTTTGGTCAGGGTTCTGAGCTTGATGACTTTGTTTCTGGACCTCGAGAATTGCTGCTTAAATTTGTGGAAGAAAATTACCCTTTGCCAGAAAAACCTGAACTTCTCCCAGGTTTTAGACTTGTTTTTCTAGATGATTCTCATTTATTTATATATTGTGAATTTAATCGTTCTTCTGTAATAGGAGAAGATGGGGTGAAAGAACTCCAAAGGAAGAGGCACTCTGCAACTCCTGGTGTTTCAGTAAAAGGCAGAGTCAGAAAAGTAGCCAAGTGGCAACCTCCTAGTGATGCTGAAAGTGATGAAGAATCTGATAGTGAGTCTCTTAGAAACAAATTTTTTGATGAAATCCACTTGTCCTTGTTTCTCTTGTGCCTCCGTAAGTGAAAATAAGGTGTCACTTTTGACATTAGTATTATTATTATTATTATTATTATTGAAAGCAGAGAACACTTTCTTAAACCAGAAGGCCTTGGACTCTGAAATTTGCTCAACCAACGCAAACTAAACTTGTAGAATATATTTCAGAAACTGAATAATTGCAAGAATAGTTTAATCATATACCAGTTCCTATTTTCCAATTACTCCTTGAAACTTTGATTGCATTAAACATTAGTTCTGTGACAAATTATTTGCAGACAATGTTTGCATGATACGAGTTGTTTCTGCCTAGAAGTGCACTGACCACTGTATTAACCATATTTTATTTTGTTTTTCTCTTGTTCGATGTTGAATCAGCGTCATTGACACATTATTATTTTATTTATTTGTTATGTTTTTATTCATTTGACTCACTTCATTGGCTATGGTGTGTTAAAGGCATCGTTGTTATTAATATAATCTTTTTTATTCTCATGATATCCATTTTTAAAAAGTTAAATGTTTGACATTTGATGATTCCTGAAGACATTTTAATTTGCTGTGTTGCTTGTGTGCATTTTTATAAAGATTCCTCTGGTTTGGTGCAGCTGACTCTGGTGTTGAATCTACTGACTCTGATGATGAGTTTCAAATATGTGAAATTTGTACTACTGAGGAGGTGGTTTTCTTGCTTTTAAGTGTTTTTGATTTGTTTCAATACTGGAGATTCAGTAAGCACTTGATTTCCCTGCAGGAAAGGAAAAAATTGCTACAGTGTTCTTGCTGCGGTAAATTAGTCCATTCCACATGCTTGATGCCACCAATTGGTGATGTAGTTCCTGAAGAGTGGTCATGCCATTTGTGTAAGGAAAAAACAGATGAATATCTCCAAGCAAGACAGGCCTACATAGCTGAACTTCAAAAGAGGTAGAATTCTTGGGTGATGTTTTCATGGTGAAAAGTTATCATTTCAAGTTAAATAACTGATTAGTAAAAAAACTGGTTGTATTGAGATACAATATCTTCTGTTAACCAAAATTATGTGGTAGAAAAATTAATATAAGAAACCAGGGAAGTGTTGATTGATGAACATATTCTTACATTATTTCAGGTATGATGCAGCGTTGGAACGGAAGACAAAAATATCAGAGATAATTCGGTCTTTGGATCTGCCAAATAATCCTTTGGATGATATTGTTGATCAGGTAGTGATCAGTACTCGACTTACATTCTTGCTTTGAAAGGACACTTTTCAATATGTGAACAGAACACAACTGTTTAAATCATTGTAGTAAGTATTGTATGATTTACGATACGCATTGTATGATTTACGATACGCATTGTATGATACAAGTCAACTCCTCTGTGATACAAATCGTGTGAAGACTCATAGGTTCTAGTTTTTTCCTGAGTGGCCTTGTTTGAATGCTATCTTTTCTATCCTTTTCCTTAATGTTATTTTTTTCTTTTGAATCTGCTGACTTTTTCCTGCTACTACTGTTGTCATCTAATATGCAGCTAGGAGGCCCTGACAAAGTTGCAGAAATGACAGGAAGGAGAGGAATGCTTGTGAGGGCTGCTACAGGCAAGGGTGTAACCTATCAGGCTCGTAATACGTGAGTTGTTGTTTGCCTACCTAATCATTATGCAACACTACATTATAGATTACTAATTTCTGTGTGTACCTCTTTAGAAAAGACGTGACCATGGAAATGGTTAACATGCATGAAAAGCAGCTCTTTATGGATGGTAAAAAGTTAGTTGCTATTATCTCTGAGGCAGGATCTGCTGGCGTTTCATTGCAGGCCGATAGACGAGCTGCAAATCAGGTGTGAAAACTTCTCTGATAGAAACAATTATGCTTGGAAATTTATAGTATACTGAACTTTGAATATAGTTGCTGTCATTCGTCTCTCATTCTAAGCTTTTCCCAACAGAAAAGAAGAGTTCATTTGACCCTGGAACTTCCATGGAGTGCTGACCGTGCAATTCAACAGTTTGGAAGAACGCATCGATCAAATCAAGCTTCTGCACCCGAGTACAGGTCATTGAGCACTACTGATTAACATCTTTTGCAGTTTGATTGCTTTCATTTTGGAACTGTTCAGTTCATCCTTTGGAACCATATCACATCCCAAATATGACGAAATAGGATGAATTGAGATTGACATTTTGTAAGTTACATACGTAGTTATTTGAATAAACTCACTTTCTGTATTTTCCAATTGTTTGGACAAGGTGTTCATTTTGTTCTTTCTTCAACAATTTATGATCTCCAGTAGTCAAACTCTCATTAATTGTTTCCACTCCATGGGTTCAGATATGCTAGATATTTAATATAGAACTGTGGCTTGAGGAAAATGACCTTGTTTGAGTCTCTTTTTGGAGAAGAGAAAAGAAAGATTAGGAAGTGCAGTTAGGAAGACGTGTATATATTATTAAAAGTGATGCTATAGCTTAATTTGGGAAGGATCTGGCTTCCATATTTGTTTATACCAGGACTGTGTAAACTATCACGTGCAATTTACTTCTCTGAGCATCAGTGTAATATCCTAGCCAAACTACATTATTGTGCCAATATCTTTCCTCAAATGGAAGTGTTTCATGGACATAAACTTGCTGCCTTTTTTCTGAGCAAACAATTTTATTGTTGGTGTGAATTAGTTGACTATTATCATGTCACCTGATAACTTATAAAAAGTTAGGATTGAGACACTTTAGACCTGATCAGATCTTAAAATAGTTGCAGTCCTAAGTTTTGATGATGCTCTCTCCAGATGTCACACCACACTAGTTCAACCTAATCTCTATTACCATCAATGTTGTTAAAATCGCAATTAAGTTCACAAACTTGCATAATCCTACGAGTTTTCACCCCAAGCGAGCTGACATGGAGACCAGATCAGAAGCTGGCCAGATCGGAGCGATCTCTCAAGGTAGCTCGCTGGATTGGAGGATCATCCTCTGTGTCGATCTTCTTGGTGTGCCATCTTTGTCTTCATTTGTTGTGATATTTGGGTTTGGCAGCATGTTTTATTAAAAAGATGACCCAACCCATGTTTTATAAGAAAGTGACCCGGTCCACCTTTAGTTCACACCTCACCAAAAAAAAACAGTTTGCACAAAACGAGCTATACGAGTTTCCTGCAACCACCAATCTTGTTGTCAACAATCGCAGACAACACTCTTTGCCGACTTATGAACCTATTTTTAATTGTTATGAACCCATTTTATGAAATCTGTATGTGCTATTTTTATCGTTCATATTATTTTTAATGATGCACCTATTTATGAATACAATTTTTTATCTACTTGTAACTCTTACGAGTTGAGTTACTATCTTTGAGTTATGAGTTTTCATTCCCTTTCTAATTCCCTTACGATCCTCGAGTTTGACAACATTGATTACCATAAATTTTGTACAGGATACTCTTCACAAATCTTGGTGGAGAACGAAGATTTGCATCAATTGTTGCCAAAAGATTAGAATCTCTTGGTGCTTTGACTCAGGGTGACCGCAGGCATGTTCAATTTATCAGTTTTCTTTTTAAAATGAGCTGACATGGATGAACATTTTGGTTGTTATTCCTGACATTTTTTGTTTGTAGGGCTGGACCTTCATTAAGTGCTTATAATTATGATAGTGCCTATGGAAAAAGGGCTCTGATGATTATGTACAAAGGAATAATGGAGCAGGTTTCATAATTTTTATGGAAAATAAGGAATATATATAATATATAGAAATGTGTAAAAGAAAAAGAATGTTCAAATACATACTGTCGAATTTTTTTCAGGATTCTCTGCCTGTGGTACCTCCGGGATGTTCATCTGACAAACCAGATACAATTCATGATTTTATTGTGCAAGCAAAAGCTGCTCTTGTGTCTGTTGGAATAGTAAGGGACACAGTCCTTGGTAATTCATTCATTACTCTATTCTAGAAGTTAGTTTGCCTGGTTTGGTAATTAAATTTGTTCGTCTGTAATCATTTCGTAACATTACCACATTTAAATACATGCTTCCTATATTTGTAGGTAACGGTAAAGATCTTGGAAGATTATCTGGTCGCATTATTGATTCAGATATGCATGAAGTTGGGCGGTTTCTCAACAGGATTTTGGGACTACCTCCTGATATTCAGAATGGGTCTGTTTTTTGTGAATTAAATTGCTTGATGCTTATAAGTCTTGGGATTATATTCAATATAATAAATAATACTGTAACAGGCTATTTGAGTTATTTGTTAGTATCTTGGATCTTCTTGTTCGGAATGCTCGCATTGAAGGTAACCTTGATGCCGGCATTGTTGACTTGAAAGCTAATGTAATTGAATTGCAAGGGACTCCAAAGGTTAGTTTCTAGTTGACTTCTTTTGACAATTATCTATATTAACTTTATTATAAAGCTAATATTGACGGGAAACTTTTTCACTTCCATTCAGACTGTTCATGTTGATCAATTGACTGGGGCCTCAACAGTTTTGTTTACATTCATCTTAGATCGTGGGATCACATGGGAGGTACATGTTCTCTTCTACCTGACCTGAATAATGGTGTTTTTTATGCTTTTTCTGACTTGTAATTTAATATTTACGTGTTAGTTGGCAACTACAATGCTGAATGAAAAGCAAAGGGATGGGCTTGGTTCCACCAATGATGGCTTCTATGAGTCCAAGAGGGAGTGGTTGGGAAGACGCCATTTCATTTTAGCATTTGAAAGGTATATTTTAGTTTTTGTTATCTAAGATTTTAAAATTTAATTATAGTTTTTATTTAATTCGATGTTCCAATATTTGTTAAGGTTGCAAAATATTACTTGTGAGATTGTTTTATGTTCACACGCATGGAAACCCAAATAGGCTCTATCATCGTGTATGTGTTGAGAAAACTCATTGGGATTTGTTTGGAGGGCATTTGTGGAGAAAACTCACTGGGATTAGGGTTTGAGTGTTTTTTGAATCAGCCCCTTCATTCCTTCTTTTCACTAAAAAAATTTAAAAAGTTATTTATAAAATCATATAACAATAAAATATTATATTATTTATAAATATTTTAATATCCAAGTTTAGTAGGTTCTTACGAGTTTACGTAAACACTCTAGTCTAACAACCTTGATAATATTAATAATATTTCGATAAAAAATATTAAAAATTATTTATAGTATCATATAACATTATATTATTATATTATTTATAATTTATAAATATTTTAATATTTTTATATCAAAAGTAAACTCTTACAAGTTTATAATTCGAGTTTAATGACTTCCATGAGTTTACGTAAAGTCTAAGAGTTTAACAACCTTGAGTAGATGTCTCAATTTTTGGTATTTCCTAAATATTGACATCACCTTCAATACTGTTCTTACGGGGAATGTTAGTGTTAAATGACTATAAATATCATGCAGGAGAAATTGGTTTCAATCTGTTTGTTTAATTGAAGCCTTGCTTTTTAAAATTTAAATGAAAAACACTTTTACACGGAATGTCTACATTGGATAGTCAATGCAGAGAACTGGTCAAATAACGTATTGAGCTCATTATGGTTTTCTATAGCTGAAAGATAAACTCTGGAAAAAAAATCAACATCATTCATGGTAATACGAAAATAGTTGGTATCTGATAAAGTTGTCTTTTACTATTTATTTTAGTAGCTTGGTTGGGGCTTAAAATCTTTTTTCATTAAAAAAATAAAGGACAATAGGAAATTAGTAATAGAAAAAATATGTTCATAAAGCAAGACATCAAAATGTATTAATGTTTTTGTGGTGATTGTTCTTAATGATCTGATTTTCTCAGTATTTCCTTTCATTTTTCAGTTCAGCCTCGGGTATGTATAAAATAGTTCGACCCCCTGTTGGAGAATCAAACAGGTATGTGTTTCTCAGTAGTCAGGCCTTGTTGACCTGTTCAGTTTAATTGTATTTTTAACCCCCATTTCTCTCAAATATATATATAGGGAGATGCCTCTGTCTGAATTAAAAAGTAAATATAGAAAAATTTCGTCTTTAGAGAAGGCTCAGTCTGGTTGGGAAGAGGAATATGAAGTTTCATCCAAACAGGTATAATTCTTTAAGTTACTTTTCATTACTTTTCCCTGTTGGGAAAAAATGGATGTATTGAAATCTTGACGCTTGATCGAGGACAGCTTGTGACTGTTTAAGCAGATGCCTGTTTTATTTAACATTTTATTTATTTGTTACGAACAATGGTGGTATAAATTTATAAGTTATCATTCCTTTTCAACTGTCTATTTCTGTACTAATCAATTTAGCCGTAAAGTCATAAAAGAAAAAGATAAGGGGACAAAGTAAACATTCATAACCAAATGCTCCAAGAACTTTACTCTTTAGATCAACTTGTTATGTATTCTGAACTGGCGTTGCATTCAATAGGTTAAACGTATCATGTTAACCTGCTAAAACATTTAGATGGAAGGGAAAATAATTATATACTCTTGTTCACTCTGTTGTCTCATGCAACTTCTTATATTTATTGGCAGTGTATGCATGGTCCCAATTGTAAGATTGGCAACTTTTGTACAGTTGGTAGAAGACTACAGGAAGTAAATGTCTTGGGTGGCCTCATCCTTCCTGTGTGGGGAGCCGTAGAAAAGGCCCTTTCAAAACAGGTAATTCTGCAGCATAGAAGTTGTCACACACTAAAAAACATTTTATTGAAAAAGGCCTATTAATTAAACTGGTGATTGGAGTTGAATTTTTTAATGATGAGATTTGCAGTGTAAAATATCTAGCAGATTGTGTTGGATTATGATATCAGTTGATATGATTTCTTATAGTATTATTCACACATATCCTGTCGGGTGTAACCTTCGAGGTTCGTTAGAATTTATTTCTTGCACTGAGTTTGACTTTACTGTCGAATTGTTGGATCATTATCAATTACTTGTGACTAAATATAATATTTTGATTGATAGTACTTTCAGAAATTGCTTAAAATATATTTCTTTGAAGTAAACTAAACTGCGGAACAAAATTTGTACAGGCCCGTCTAAGCCATAGGAGGTTACGCGTTGTACGCATTGAAACTACTGTGGACACCCAACGTATTGTTGGGCTTCTTGTTCCTAATGCAGCAGTGGAAACTGTGCTTCAAGGTTCTCTCTCTAAAACACATCCACATTTCCGAATATGCGCTCATGATGTACCTACATTGAGATAGAAAATGTATATAATTGTCTGTAAATGTGCTGGGTAAGTGATTTTTTAGACTTAGGTACAATTTTGGACTGAGTTTAAGAATGTAGATTTTTCATGATGGATACTGTTTATTTTTTGCCTGGACTCATTCATGTAGTTGTTTGAAAAAAAGTTAACCTCCTTGATATGCACATGTATGTCAAAGGGAATATTGCATCAAGGGGTCAACCTAGGGCACTTGCCTGTTTTACCTTGGTTTTGGATTTATTTGCTAAACAACATGAAAATATTAGTATCCCAACGTGTATTTCATGTAGATGGTATAGTTTTGTCGAGAGATCTTTTGAATCAATTATTTTTCAATTATGCATGATCAAGTACAATGAATAGAAGTTAGCAGATGTGCTGAAAATGAATTGGTGAAATTGAGAGATCATTTTCTATGGCAAGGCATATAATTTAGGTATCTTGGATTTAACGTGAAAAGTCATACATCGATACCTAGTCATAGGATCTAAGTTTAGGTGAAATTGACTGATTTAGATGTTATTTGTGATGGAAGACTGCTGGTTAAAAGGAAAATTTCAACATAATGTCAGTTGGTTTGCAAGATCATCTGTGGTACTGATCGTCGAGAAGTATAAATAAGTGTAGCAAAGAGGAATAATAGATGAATTTTCTCTCTATTTTGATCTTGCATTCTCTTGTCGATTTGATGAAGAATCTAACCGAATATTTTCTGAACATTTACAGATTTAGCATGGGTTCAAGAAATTGATGATTGACATGTGACAGTAGGATTTGCTCAACTTTTTTTTAGCGAAGTTTGAATTTCGGTACCACCTTTTGGCAGTTGCTTGCGCTACCATATTTGGTGTCTTCGAATGTCGACAAGCAATTAATTTTATTTTATTTTTTTGGAAAAGGCTCTACATTGACGCAGAATTTTTTTGAGGGGAAGGCTCAATCTCTTCGGCCCGCAACACAATTGTGCAGTCTCAATTTTAGTATTATTTTGTCACCCATTTAGGGATGTAATTCGATTTTGTATATTTGTAAAGATGATTCACTGAAAAAGCGAAACAGTAGATAGCTAGGTTGTATCACATATAGTCCAGTCAATCTGAACTAGTTTGTATCAGATATCACGAATGATTACTGAAATCATAATTGAAGTAAATATTCCTTTTGAGCAACATTGATTGTCCCAAACATAGTAATACACAAGCATGCCATACCAATCATAAATTATTCCCTTTTTCTGCACTAGATGAAAATTTATCAGCACACGAAAGAACCATCAACATGGTGATCACTGCAGTAGAGTCCTGGTCTTTGGGTGAAACCTCCTCTCTTAAGCTTCTCTCTTGCCTTCAAAACAAGTTCTTGATTTGTGACTGCACCACGTGTCTCCTCAATTATAGCCTGTATTGCATTGCTGAAAGCTCCGTAAGCATTGGCAGCATTACCGGCTGGACTTGCATCTGCAGAGGTCTGATCAGTCTGACAACCGCTCAACAGAATTCCACCGTCTGGAAGACGAGGCTTTGTTGATCCAGCATACGCTTCATACTTACTGTCTACCTGTGTTTCCATGGCAGGTTTTGCATATCCATTATCATTAGCATCCAGCTTTTGCTTGATAAACTCTTGGGCAAGACTACCCACCAACCCCAAGATTCCACCGTGTTTGTCACTTCCACCATCCCCGTGTTGGAGTTTGTTCAATATAACCTTCATGAACTTCTTTACTTTAGGGCTAGCATCTTCCCCAAAAATATCGTAAAGTGAAAGTCTCAATTTCCCAACATCGATATCACTTTTTCCAGTTTTCTGCTTCAGTATCTCTATGACAGTAGAAAGTGGCAATGACCTATTTTTTACATGGCCATACTGCTCATGTGGAAGTTCAATGTCCCTATCATCAGTTTCATCATCATACTTGTGTCTATGATGGCGCAATGCTGAAGGAATATGAATTCCACGAGACTCAATGGCATCCTCCGCAGTACGACGTAGAAAACTGGACAAACCAAAGCCAGAACCAGAATGTTGCTCATCTCTCTTCGTACTATTTCCTATCTGCTCCTTAGCTCCGTCAATTAGGCCACCACTATGGCAAGAATCTGATACTATTGTGAGCTTACAATCACTAGGGACCCCCTCAACAAATTCCCTGAAATCATCATCTGTTAAATGTACACAAATACTTTATTATTTCCCGGAAAACTGTTCCAATGCACAATATTCTTACAAAAAAACAAAAAATAGGCTACGATATTTTCTAAAACCTGTCAGTGTTACTCTACAATTGATAATAGATTTGGCACGGGAAAAAAGTGGGTCTGAGAAAAATCATGACTCGGGGTTTCAATGCTTGTTTCTGCCACTAAAATGCACATGGTATTCAGTTTTACTTGAAACCGATCAACATAGTCCAAATTTTGACTCGTTTCTGAAAAACTCCAAGCCCCTTACAAAGTAATAATATCATCATCATTCTGCACTAGTTCCTACAATAATTGTTCCCTAAATGTTTAGTATATTTCACGCCTATTCTTTTCTGATCTCTTCATCATGTATAAAAAAAACAGGAATATAAAAAATAAAATTTGAATGGATCATTTAATTAAATAAAAGACAGTAAAAATGTCTAAGCTGCAAAACATGTTGCTTTAAAGGATAAATTAAGATTTTCTTTTTGGGTACTGATTGTTTCTTTATGAATACACAAGCTATCTCTTTTAGGAAAATAGAAATGATGAAAACAAAAAAAAAATATGAAAATCTGTGAAAAATAACAAATTAAAAATGTTTGATTGAAAACAAAGGAAAAATAAGAAGATGAATAAAGAAAATAAAGTAAAAAATAGTAGAACAGTTTCACTCATTTTTTCCCCTCTTATTTACTACCAAAGGCCAAGTTAGAGAGATCAAACAAAATGAAAGCAGATAAGAAAATGAAAAATTATCTTGCGGCAGAGTTAACTATTTTTGGTTTCGAAAATAACTTTCAAAATTTAATAGATTATACATAGAGATTTATTTACTTTTGCACGGAAAAAAATACTTTAGAAAACGTTTGAAAAGCAAAACGTTAAAACATGCAAAAAGTTGACCAACCAGTGATGAGGTTCATATCAGAAGGAACAATGCATTCATCAAATCCAGTGTCATCATCCTCTCCCGTTTCCGCAGGAAGACGCGTTCCGTGTCCGCTGTAGTGCACAAAGAGCACGTCTCCGGGCTCCGCCGATCGGACCAGCGAGGTCAACGCCGACCGGATGTTCTTCCCCGTCGGCTCCGTGTACGATTTGTCCGTGTCGATCAACACGGTGATGTTGTCTTCGGAGAAGCCGTAACGCTCGACGAGGCACTGCTGCATCCGCCACACGTCGTTTATGCAACCTTTCAGCTCCGCCTTGGTGCCCGGGTAGTTGATTCCGATCAATACTGCCTTTTTCGCCATTGCAACTTTCTCTCACTCTTTCAGCCGAAATTGAAAGCAGGTGTGTGAATCTCTCTGTCTCTTTCTCTTACTTTCTTTTACCTCAGAATTGACGAAACAAACAAGAGTGTTGGTTTTTTTCTTTCTTTTTCTTACAAAAACAACTTTTCACAAATTTCTTTCTTTTCTCTTTGTAAGCCATCTTTTAAATTTTCTATAAGTGTTTTTATCATTAAAACTGTTTTGTTTGTTTTACTCAATAAATAATAAATAGTAAATTAATATATTTTTTTTCTTTTGTCGGAAATTGAAAAAATTGACTAGCGAAATTAATAATACTATTATTAGAGCTCATTATGCGTAGGTTTAGTTTAAATCTCCACGCATAAATTTTTACTATATAAAAACCGTTCACACTTTAAATGTACTTTAAGTTTTCTAAACTTGCATTCAATTTAAAAAATATGAGAGAGATGGATTACTAAAATATAATGAGACTTTTATAACATTAATTTATATAATAATTGTTTACTTAATTCATTAAAAATGTACAATTAAGAAATAAATGTATTCAATTCTATTTAATGACATTATTGGTTGAATATAAAAACTTTATTATATATATATATATATATATATATATATATATATGGAGTTTGTTATTATATATAGAATATGTTTTTACACTAGTGCAGCGAGGGGATTTTACCGCGGTTATTTTTCACTATACGTCGCGGTTTACGAACCGCGGCATATTCAGCCGCGGTAGTAAGATAGAGACTTTAGGTCGCGGTTATGACCGCGGTATATAGGTTGCGGAATATGTCGTGGTTGTCCAAGGAACCGCTGCCTAAATCCAATTTTTTATGCCGCGGTTGTGGTTACAACCGCGGCATAATCCCCTGCAGTTTTTTAAAATTGCAGGTCTGTTTTTGTGATATCCACTACCACAAAAACAGACCTGCATATAAAAACATGTACACAAATTCAATTTGAACATAACAAACACATGTTCAAATGTATTTCAACATCAAATAAAGTACAAAGTCTAAGAAAATTCAATCTAATCAAATGCAATGTTTAAATCTAAGAGCTATTGTATAATCTAATTATATACTTCGCAGCAGCGTTCCTAATGAATAATAGTGACTTCTCAGGAACTGGTGTAGTAGTCTTGAATCTCTGCAAAAGACAATTCATATTAATTAGTGTATATGAATTCAACATTTGGGAAAAAATCAAAATTTGTTAAAGTTAAATATTACCGTTTCCCAGCGACTTGTGATGTGAGAACGAACAATATGGGCCATCCAATACATTACATAGTATCCGCACTCATATGACCCATTTTGTCTGTTACACTACAATATATCATCACAGTTGATAATAGTTAGTGAATAACATTAAAATAAAACAATTATAACAAAGTATTTCTACACTCTTTACCAAATTTGGGGAATTGTCGATCAATATTTTTCCATTGCTTTGAATCAGCTGGATGACGAAGCAGCCCATCAATTTTTCTCTCATCTGCATGCCATCTAAGGTTTTTAACATCTTTGGGATTCGCAAACAAACGCTTAAGTCTGGGCACTATTGGAAGGTACCAAACTACTTTCAAAGCAGATCCATTTTTTTCTATCTGACCATTATTTTCACTATTGTTTTTTGACTTGTATCGTGATAAGCCACATTTTGGACACTTTGTCAAAAATTCAAACTCTTTCCTATACAAAATGCAGTCATTGGGACAAGCATGTATCCTTTTATACTCCATACCCATTGGACAAAGAATTTTCTTCGCATCATAATTACGAGTGGGCAGTGTATTTCCATCTGGCAACATTTCATTCAACAACGTCAACAGTTCTGTAAAACTCTTATCAGTCCATCCATTGCTCGCCTTCAAATTCATGAGCCTTAACACCGCTGACAAACGTGTGAACTTAGTTGAACCGACATACAAAGGTATTTCCGCATCAGTCGACATCGTCTCATACACATGAGCTTTGGCAAAATTTTCTGCTCCAACATCGCGGATCATGTCCTCCAATTTGTCTTCATCCGGTCGATCTTCTTCCATGGTGGAATCAGTAACATTTACAGTTTGAGAGTCAGTGGGAAAATGCATTTCTTCGCCGTGCCATATCCATGTTGTATAGCATCTTAGAAAACCATCACATATAAGATGTTCTCTAATTTGAGTTGCGTTCAACTTTCTCCCATTCAAACAGTTCACACAAGGACATCTAAACTTCACTTCATCATCACTTCTCCCCTCATTACGTTGCGCAAATTGTATAAATTCCTCTACACCTCTCTCGTACTCAGCACTAATACGTGGTAAATTAATCCAATTTCGATCCATATTCCTAAATATTACATAAAAAGATAAGCTACTAAAAATCAAACTTGCAATTTCATACATATCATTGAAACTTAGTGAATAATATTTTAAGGTTTATAAATAATGCAAGAACTACAACACACATTACCAAAACTATAGCAAAAACTATACCATACATTATCAAAACTATAGCAATTTCATGCATTACCAAAATTTTAGCAAAAACTATACCATACATTACCAAAACTATAGTAATTTCATACATTACCAAAACTATAGCAATTGTTATTATGCAAAAACTAATGAAGAAATCATGTTAAGAATGCAAAAGGGCATAAATACCTGGAATAGGGGCGGCGAAAAAGCTTGGTGCAACAAAGGGAAATGGCAGCGGAGAGAATGACAGGCGTTTCAAACGATTTTGATCGGCTAAAACTCTTTCTTATCGTCAAAAACGAGAAATGACCGAACAATTTTGAGTTTAAACGGTGCAAAAACGACGGCCTGAGATGGGTGGTCGCGGGAGGGAGAAGAAAAACCGAGACTACGCCTGCGCGAGCAAGAAGACGACACTGTTCCAAAGTTTTATTTTTTAACTCTGACTGGGGAATCTACCGCGGTTCACTACTTAACCGCGGTATAAGATGCTCATATGCCGCGGTTTCACAACGTACCGCGGCCTATACTGATTAAAAAAATTAACCTAAATGGCATTTTTGAAATTATTTTTAAACTATATGCAGTGGTTCAGCGGGCAACCGCGGTATATTCCTCTAAATATTTCAAATTCATTTTAAATTTATTTCAGGTAGGAGAATAGGTCGCGGTTACTCTGAGAACCGCGGCCTATACCCCTGTAACGTGCTGAACACAACTGTCTATCCAATTGCCTTTTGGGGAATATCAGTAGATGACAGGGGGTATATGCCGCGGTTGCTCTGAGGAACCGCGACATATACGCCTGTAACTTCTGAAATTCTCTGACTGACGGAGAAGTTCAGAAGTTACTGCGGTATATGCCGCGGTTCCTCAGAGCAACCGCGGCATATACCCTTGTAACTTCTGAAATTCTCTGACTCAGTCAGCCCCTGCAATAAATTGGCAGGGGTATATGCCGCGGTTGTCCAGAAACCCGCGGCATATACTCTGTTATTTAATTTTTTATTCAGACGTGGCGTCAAAGGGGATGGTTGACTGGAGTATATGCCGCGGTTTATTTACAAAACTGCCACCGCGCACCATTATGCTGCGGTTTCCAGTGAACCGTGGCATAATGTGCGCTGTAAAAACCCAATTTTTTACTAGTGTTAGTTGTATACTTTAGCATAGTGTATCAAATTTTAGTTAATAAAAATAATTTTATATATTATAAATTTTAAGTTTTAAGGTCAAAAATATTTGAATAAATTTTATTTTTAAAACTAAAAAAAACAAGAAGTCTCCAAGCTCTGATTTACCTCTCTCTCATCTCTTATTCCTTCCAATCTTTTCTCTTTCATTCCAACCTTCTTTCTACCATTATATAGTAGTCTCATTTCTTAAAATTTGTTTTTCATTTTGATATGTGTTTTAATCCATTTTCCAGCTCAAATTTCCATTTTGTTTATATGGATTTAAAAACTGGAAAATCCAAATTTCCATTCTTAATTGGCAGCGGATTCAACTTTACTTTCTAGTCTTGTTTTTGGAATGAATGGGCAATTGATATTAAAAAAAGTGCAACCTGGATTGGTTAGACATCATGGTCGAAGCTTTTGCCCTTTTGTAATGTAATGTATGTGTGATGATGTATCTTGTTTGTGGCCATAACTATGTAGTGATATTTTGTTATTAAAGTGACTAACAAATAAACATGAGGAAAAACAACAAAGTACAATGTCGTAGATTGTTGTATGTGTGGGTGAGAGAAAGGACGAAGATAAGAGAGAAAGAAATTGGATAAGTGAGGAAGGTGAGTGTTTCTGATTTTTTTTATTTTTTTAATTTTAAATTAAAAATAAAAATTATTAAAATATCTCTATGTTTAAAGTATGTCTTTTTTTATGAATGAGAATTTTTTTTGTCTACTAAAACTTGGTACATTTTGTTAAAATGTACCAATTGAAAAAAGAGCTTACATAGATTAGCAAACCCCTATATATATATATATATATATATATATATATATATATATATATATATATATGAATTAGTCTTATCTTTATTTCATGTAGGACTTCCAACATACCTCTCTTACGCTGAAATATATACATATTTTGTGTCAGACTAGACAATGGATAATCCGATAGTGGGTAGAACAATAGATATGACAAAAATTTTGCTAGGAGATAGACTTTGATACTATGTTAAGAAGTGAATTTTAAGCCCAACTCAATCTTACAAAACCAGTTTGTAAGGTGAAGTTTGCATCCACTTATATATTATGAATTGGTCTTATCTTTAGTCGATGTAGGACTTCCAACACCCTCCTCACGTTGAGGTATATACATCTCGTGCGATGGACTAGACAATGGGTGGTCCGATAACATGTGGAACAATAGACCAAATAAACATGTTTGCACCCACTTATATATTTTGAATTGACCTTATCTATAGTCGATGTAGGACTTTCAACACACCCTCCGATGTCGAGATAATACATCTCGTGTGTGGGACTAGACGATGGGTGATCTGATGGTGGCCTGATAGCGGGTGGAACAATATAATAGACTTTGAAGTCCAGTTCTTAACATTGTAGAGTTATGAGTTAAAGGATATCCTAAAGAGATTAATGTTTATTGGGTTTATTGTTCCACTACTATCAGGCTACTATCAAACCATCCATTGTCTAGTCTCACGCACAAGATATATATACTTTAGCGTGAAGGAATGTGTTGAAAGTTGTACGTCGACTTGAGATAAAGCCAATTCATAATATATAAATGGGTGCAAACTTCACCTTAGAAGCCAATTTTGTAAGATTGAGTTAGACTTAAAATCCACCTTTTAACAAAAAAGAGTCAAGTTGAATTTGACTTACCTTTAAAAAAATATGATTTTGTTTTCAACCCAATCCGATTCAAACTTGTGGTGACCTAGGTTGGTTGACGAGTTGGAACCGGTTTTGACACCTTTAGTTGAGATCATGAGGCTATTATGACAATTTAGTATTCTTAATTTGTTGTATATAGTTGTGTTTTTACTTTGTTATGATTTTTTTTTTCTTCTCTACATATAATTTTTCATCTTAGGAAAATATGGAGAAAATATTTAAAAACTCGTAAAAATATGTAGATAAGTTGACTTCTATGAAACAAGATAAATAAGCTTGAAATATAAATGGTATTAGTATAATGTCCTCTACTATCGCTCTTGACTTTCTTTTCTTTTCTTTTTTCATAATAAATTTTCACTCCATTTGTTTAAATTAGTATAGATTTTTGTGGAGAACGTTGTTATATATTTCTTTCATAAGAGTTTGGTTTGTTCTTTTATGTATTTGTATTTCTTTATTATCTTATGACATGTTTCATGTAACATCCCAATTTATAGTCTTAAACACTATTAAGGAAAGTTACATAGTTAATAAAATAAGAACAATTAACATAAAGTAAGGTACAAAATAATCATTACAATTATCCAAAAAGTATAACCATAAATCAAAATATATATACAAATGATTTTAGATTAAAAACATCTACATCTAGAAAGAAGTTCTTCAAAAGAACAAGGTTAAGCTAGTCTAATCTCCACTGCATGTTAGAGCCCACGCCACCTGATACCTACTCCACTAATATACCATCCCCCTCTACTAACACCAATAAGGTGATCATCGCCAAAGAGAAACAAACAACATACAAGCAAACAACAATAGAAGGGTAAACTAGTGATATAAAACTAATCTTAATAAATATATTAACATGTCATGCATATATCACAATTATCATAAAATAGATAAATCATCTTAATCATGGCAAAGGCTTAAACTAGACTATTCGAATTTAGTATGAATGTCGAGCTATGACGAGTCATGTACTTGTGGTGGCATCTAATGCTTTATAGAGTCATTGTCAATGAGTTTCACCCTACCACACTCACAAGGTTTGTCTATACCGCATCTTAGACCATATTGGAAACACCTAAACTAAGACCTCCTGCTACTTTCACCACATGTATCACTCCTCTCTAATTGAGAATGAATGATCATTAAAGTGTCAATATAACCCCCAAGACTGAGCTCTCTACATTCATACCAACAACACTTGATAGCACACTTAGAATTTCTCCTTAGAAACTCTTAATTCATCACACTTCGAAACATACATCAATTCTCATTCAAATCATTGATACTACATCATAAAACATACCAAAATATGTCATGAGATTCATTTAATTACTCAAAAGCAACCATAAAAGACACAGAACTGGAAAACAAAGGAAGAACACCCTGTAGAGTGGCACTGAGCGACACCCTCTTGCCGCTAAGTGTCATTCTCCTCGCAATTCTGGCACCTAAGCACCACTCCCTTGCAGTTGGGTGCCAGACCTCTCACAATTCTGGTGCTCAGTCCCCATTGAGAGCCATTGAGCACCACACCAGAACACTCCCCACCCTTATTTTCTAGCCTTGGATGCCCTCTATACCTATTTACATGGTTTATATGATTTGCTAGACCTAGAAAACACTTTAGGAACATGTTTCTAACTTAAAATGGATACCTTACACCAATTTTACCCACTCTAACCTACCCAAACTCTTTTACCTATTATCATGCAAAGTTAAACATCCTAGGAGTCCAAACAAGTCAGAAATGGTCTAACACTAGATCCCAAACTCTCTATTTTTCGCTCAAACCTACTACATCAAAATCTCACTATCCAAAACCTCTAAAATTGGACTTAAAACCTTCTCAGAACCACCCTAACAACTCATACTCATTTCCATATCAAATTATTAATAACTTAAGGTCCCAACAAATCTCAATTAATCCTACCATATGTTCTAAGTTTTCGTTTCTCTCCTTAGATCCTCACTTCTAAAAACCTCCATTTTATATTAAAATGACCTATAATTCCACATAATTCTTTCCCTTCAACATCTTTATTCAACTTGACACCACTAATTTCAATACAACATATTTCATGACAACAACTGAGTCTACACAAATCATCAAAAGCATACCAATATCATTCAATCAAGTATATTCACTCCAACTCACTCAATCATAGAACAATCAATTTAATCATAACCTTCAACATGCATTAGTTTCATACACCATTAAGTAACAATTCGTACTTTGTATTTTAACTAAAATAAAACACTAGTTTCCCTTATCTTAAGGAGAACTACTACAACTCTAGACAACTCACCTACCTTGCTTCAGGCTCAAGGAATCCTAGAAACACCTATAGAACATAAAATTGTGATCGAAGAGAGTCCTTAGAACCTCTGATCCACAAGGAACTAGGAAAGAGAGGTAAGTAGCACACATGAGAATGGATCCCTATGCATAATCTCAAACTAAGTGTAAAGGAAAAAGGACTCGAAACTTACTTACTCTATATTAGAAACTGATCGATAGATGTTGGAGAACGCACTAAGGTGATCTCCTAAACATTTTCTGATCATCCAACAAATGATCGATGAATTAAAATTTGTTGAGAGAAGGAAGAGAGAACTTAGAAAAAGAGTTTTAGAGAGAAGACAAGTATTTTAGATAATAAGACGAGTTTAAGAAATTATATTTATATTACTAAATTATTTTAACTTTAAAATACTCAGTTTCATCATTTAAAAACATCTACCAAATCCAATACTCTATTTTCTAGGTTCTTACATTTCATGTGATGTCATGATTATTGAATTTTTTTAGTTTCTATCTACCATGAGTTTTATAAAAGAAATTCAACAATTTTATTATATATATATATATATATATATATATATATAATTTGAGAATAATATTATTCCAAAAAATCATATATAAAAATATATATTTATATTAGTTTTAATGTACTTTACACATAACACTAAGTTTAGAAACCATCAATCTAACACTAATATTATATTATACTCTTACTTTTTTGTATTACGAGGAGTTACCTAAAATACTACTAATTGTAATGGACTTTGACAATAGCGCGTGTATGGGCACACATTTCTAGTTTCAAATCCAAAGTAATAAAAATGTTTAATAACTAATTTTGTCCCCAGTTTCGTTGACAAATCTCAATGTAGTCCCTCGTTTTAAAAGTGTTTGAATTAGGTCCTCACTTTCAAAACTTTGATTCAAATTAGTCCCTTCTGTTAAATATAACCAAACGACGTTAATGAAGTGATGATTTGGCACAATGCAGTGGTGACGTGTTGTTTTTAATTTAGGACATTTTGATTTGTGGGAGATATTAGGTTATGAATTGTAGGGTTTTTTTAATCCTAATAAATGTTACCCTTTTTTCTGATACCGTTGATTAACTTTTATGAATTGCTTATGTAATCAATTTCATAAATGTTTCTTAAATGCTCTTTCAGTGATTTTAATTAAGGAAATCTATACTTTTTTGTATTAAGAATCCATTTATGTTTATGCAATTTTAATTATTCATAAAACCTTAAATTAAGAATCCTAATTTAAATCAGAAAGGGAAAATTCCCATTTTGAAACCCTAAGCTTATGAACCCTAAAATTGGGAATGATTCTTGGCCTTCTGGTGCGTCGCACCTCTGTTTTGCGAAACTCACTTCATCTCCTTTGGTGTTCTTCACCACGCTTATGGCCGTTGCATTCTGATTTTTGGCTCGATGGTTTTCTTCTTCTCCATTCGCATTTTTTGTCATTGAGGAGAACTAGGTCGCGATGGTTTGGGTTTTCAAGCTGGCCTGTTTCGTCTGCGATGGGGTTCTCGTGCAACAATGGTTGTCAGAGTTGCGATAGTTTCCTCTGGTGAAGACGCGACTCCTTCTTTGATTGGCAACGTCTTTCGTTGCCAACACAGAAACAACTTCGCTCGTGAATGACAGCGGCTCAGATGCGTCTGCGAGATCTGGTGCTTCGCACCTGTTGGGTTGCTCGAGACAATAGGAGTGACGTTGCGTCACGACGACGCTACGTCACGGTGGTCC
This sequence comes from Vigna umbellata, assembly GCF_029865625.1. NCBI lineage: Eukaryota > Viridiplantae > Streptophyta > Magnoliopsida > Fabales > Fabaceae > Vigna > Vigna umbellata. Next base: position 3,677,826 of record NC_142173.1, read on the forward strand.
TCGCTCTCGCGATGGCAAAGGCACAATCAGTGGTGGCGTGTTCGCTGGTTTTGTCTCGGGTCGTTAAAGACTTCCTCAAGCAACTCCGAAAGAGGGAACACCTCTTCGCCAACCACAAACCACCACACTACTGCCAACACAAAACACTCAAATCGAAACCCAAAACAACAACAGAAACGAAAAGAAGATAAACAAGAAGAGCAGTTGTACCTAATCTCGCAGAAACGAAAATGCCCTAAAATCAATTTTTCTCCAATTTCAAATGCCCAATCTTTAATATCCAGCTTAACTCTAACTTCGTAACACGTCACCACTGTATTGTGTCAGATCATCAATCCATTAACGTCGTTTGGTTATATTTAACGGAAGGGAGTAATTTGAATCAAAATTTTGAAAGTAAGAACCTATTTCAAACACTTTTAAAACGAGAGACTAAATTGAGATTTATCAACGAAACTGAGGACAAAATTGACTATTAAACCTAATAAAAATGTGACAACCACTTATGGGATGAAGATGTGAATAAAAAATATACAGAAGTGAAATAAAAAACAAAATAAAAATTATGGAAAAATAAATAAAAATGTAATGGAAAACGTATATCTATTGATAGAAATTGAGAAGAAAAAAGTGGAGGGGTTTTCAAAAAAGTTACACGATAATATAATGATTTAAGATATGATCTGTTTCTTTATATATAACCATTTTATTGTTTTCAAAAGTTTATTATGACTTTTAAAATTAAAAAAGAAAAAAAAAATCAAAGTAGTGCTTGACATGAAAACTTATTTCGGTAATTGGTGTGGTTGGTGGCAAGTAATAGTTTGCATCACTAAATTGTTTCACTTAAATTTATATAATTTATATTCACATAATAAAGGATTTTTTGTAAACCGAGCAGAACATAAAGTGGAATATTATTGTTTGTGTTATACTATTTAAGGAAATTCGTTGATAATTCAGGCTATATAACAATCTTGTAGAAATGTAAGAAAAGAAATTATCACAATAATTGGTAAAAAGAATGATGAGATAAGAAATAAATTAATGATAAAGTTAAAAAAAATTGGAAAGGGAGTTAGATTGATAAAGAAGTTCAACTAACAGAAATTAGCTACATTCACAAGAAATTAAACTAACAAAAAGTGGAAGCGTGAGAACGAAAATTGAGAAGGACTTAGTGGTTTTAAATGTGTGTGGAATACAAAGACTGAGAAATAATGTTGCATAATGTAACATCCATGAGAGAAATATGGAATTTTGTATAACACACTATTATTAATAGTTATAGGAAAATCGTAAAGTATTATACAAAATTATCATTATTTAAGATTTCCATAAAGAACTACGTAGAAGTAAAAAAATAAAATGAATTAATATAAATTTGTGTACTCTCAATAATTTGAAATTCGATTCGATACTCAAATATAAATAGAATGTATAAAGGTCGATCTAAAGGTTATAAGTTCAAAAATTAGGTTAAAAGATGTTTTGATTTAATTAATAAATCTTGCAATCTATGAGATATTTTAATAAAAGATAAAAGAATTATATTTATTTATTACTTTAGTATTTTGTTATTATTTTTTGTAATTAAAATATTATCTGATATTTCATAAAATAGACAATTTGTAACGGTTTTGTTTATAAATAACATAATAACTCTCATTGTCAATAAATTAAACGTAGTTATTTTACTCTGGTTGGTGTAACCGTGTTGTGTGCTGGCATTGTTTTTTTTGAATTAAAAATAATATCTAACTGGTAATAATTCACAATTCAATGTACCTCCCCATCTTCAACTAACCATTAACTCCATGTAATATTCAACGACTATAGCATTATTTTTTCAAAAGGACCAGAGTAGAATTTTAAATTGATTTTTTTTTTCTTTTCTTTTGTCTTGAAAACCTCTTCAGGAACTAAATTTTGGAAAGCATTTTTTAATTTTTTGTTTTCTTGTGTTTTTAATAAAGGAAGAAAAAAACTTTAATATTAAAAAAGATAAAACTAATTTTAAATGATTAATTAAAAATACTGAGATTAAATTTTAATTGCTTTTGAAAAAACAAGAAAATAATTTAAGTGTGAATAAATTTTATTTCTGTAATATTAATTTTGTCATATAGTCTGAAATAAAAATTGTTATTATTACAATGATTTGCAGAAAAAATTGATGAAAAATAAAAGGTAAATTAAAAATTTTACATTATTATCATTATTGATAATATTATTAATCATAAATATTTTTATTATAATATTTTTATTTTTTAAAATTTTAATTATATTATAAAAATCACATTTTTTATTTATTTTACGCCTTCTCTAAAGTAATTAAAATTAAATATTTTTTATTAAATATTTTTTAGAAATATTATTTTTGCTTAATAACTATATAGTGTAAGATAATTAATAAAATATGTAATTATGTTTATTCTCTAATAAAATATGTAATTATGTTTATTTTCTAATTAATAAAATATTGGTCTAGAGGGAAAGTTCGGCTTTAAGGGAGAGCTTAACTTGGAGGGAAAGCTCAGCTAAAGGCAAAGCTTTCTAGAGAGAGCTCGACTTGAGGGATAACTCTACCTTAAGGGATAGCTCGACCAAGAGGAAAAGCTTGACCTTGAGGAAAAGCTTGGAGGAAGAGCTTGACTAGGAGAGAGCTCAACCTCGAAGTCAAGCTAGGGAGAGCTTGGCTTGGAGGGAGGGCTCGACCTAGAGGGAGGGCTTGACTTGGAGGGATAGCTTGGCCTTGACGAAGAGCTCGACCTAGAAGGAGAGCTTGGCCTAGAGTGAGAGCTCGGCTTAGAGAGAACTTGTCTTAGAGGGTGACCTTAGCTTAGAAGGAGAGCTTGACCTTGAGGAAGAGCTTGGCCTTGAAGACAAGCTTGATTTGGAGGGAGAGCTTGACCTTGAGGAAAAGCTCATCCTGGTAGGAGACGTTGACCTCTTCCTCGAGGTCAACCTCGAGAAAGAGCTCGACATAGAGGGAGAGCTCGACCTTGAAGGAGAGCTCGACTTTGAGGAAGGGCTTGCCTAAAGGAAGAGTTTTCCGTTGAGAGAGAGTTTGACTTAACAAAGAGTTTGACCAAGGGCATAGAGGAAGAGTTCAGAGTTTGGACTTAACGAAGAGCTCGACTAAGAGAGAAAGCTCGGCCAAGAGGGAGAGCTCAACCTAAAGGAAGTGTTCGGCCTAGAGGGAGAGCTCAGTCTCGAGGAAGCGATCGGCGTAGGGGAAGAACTCGTCACAGAGGGAAAGCTCGGCCTGAAGGGAGAGATCAGCTTGGATGGAGAGCTCGACCTAAAGGGAGAACTCGGGAGGAAGAGGTTGGCCTAAAGTTGAATTAAAATAGAACTTGAAATTGAACATTACAAAATATAAATTGTAGCATAATTGAAGTAGCATAATTGAAGTTGGCAATTACAAGAGAATGAAAAAGAAAATACAAGAAACAAAACATTAAAATGAAAACGGAAATTTAAAGATTGGCCGAGAAGTCCTGATAATTAGTAAAAGAAAGAAATTAAGAACCTAAAACTAGCCGAGAACTTCTTTAGGAAGGAGTGCTGTTCTCGGTTCTTAAGCCCCCCATCCTCCTTTTCTTATGACTATTTACATTATATATAGAAAACCTTTATGCCTCTTGGTTGATGCCATGGTCCAAAAATCAGAATACTCCCTAACAACAATCTGAAAAGCTGTCCCAGAAGTTAGAATATTCCGTAACGACAATATGAAAAACTACCCCAAAAATCAGAATTCTCCTTAACGAACTCCTAAAAAGCTGCAAAAAGTTGTTTTTGTCTTCTTTTTGAGCGAGGATGTGTGTTGGCCTAATGGCTTTTGGTTTGTGTGCATTACTGTAGCAGTGCACAACCTCTCACTAGTACAGTAAGGGGATACGGCAGCGGTTATTTTCGCCTATAGACAGCGGTTTTTGAACCGAGTCATATACAGGCGAGACAAAAAGTAAACAACTTTATGCCTCGGTTGGGAACCGGGACAAAAAAGTAGAGGATTTGGCCTCGGTTTAAAAGAACCCAATGCAGTAGATTTTTCATTTTTTTATTTTTTTAACAGAATTTTATGCCTCGGTTCCTCTGAACCGAGGTAGTATGCCTTTTTTATTTTAAGGATTATTAATGTGTTTGAGTTCCAACTTCGGCACAAATTTTTCCAACAGTGGAAATAGTCTCCACAAGATATAATCCCCGCAAAGTGTCTGCCCCTAGAACTATTGCATCACTACCTACACCGTAAAATGGAAAAACAAACAAAGTAAGATTAAACCATTAATAAACAACATGAAGGTGGAAGAAATATTAACAAATAATCAGAAACAAGTAGTGAATCTAATGGACTAGATAATTTACAGAGGATGATACCATCAGCTTCTCGCAATATCTCATCCAAATGAGTCAATCCCTGTTACAATTTACAAACAAAAGATGCAGTTCAAAAGCGCACACACCAATAATCGACTTTATGAAACTTCATCTTCTTCTAATCTTGGCTGAACGGTTTGCATTAAAATGGATTGAATTGAAGATGAATTGAAGAAATAGAGTGTCCAAAAAACGCACCAGAAGATGCTCCAGATTGGTAGGAAGCAGCGAGAGCGGTGGGGAAGTGCCGATGGAACCAGTGCCGATGGATGCAGTGCTGATGGAACCAGATCCGACTCAATAGAACCCAACCAGATCCAACTCAAATTCAAGCCAAGCCAGCCCAAACACAAACTCCGAATCAAATTCAGAAAACCCTAGAGCTTTAAGAGAAGGGGCTCGAAAAGAAGGGGGCTGAAAGGAAGGGTAGGCAAAGGGCGGTGGGCGGTGGGCGGTGGTGGCACGACAGCAAGGGTAGTGGAGGCGCGGCGAGAAATGAGTGAATGAGTGGTGGTGGAGGCGCAGCAAGGGAGGGGAGCAGTGGTGGAGAACGCGAGCAGTGGTGGAGAACACGACAGAGGAAGGGGGAGCGCCGACGAGCAGCGGCGGGGGAGGGGCGACGAGCAGCGGCGGGGGAGGCGCGACGAGCAGCGGCGGTGGAGGCGCGACGAGCAGCGACGGGGGAGGCACGACGAGTAGCGACGGGGGAGGCGCGACGAGCAGCGGCGAGTAGTGGCAGGGAGGAGCGTCAAGCAGTGGCAATGGAGATGCAGAGGAAGAAGAAAGTTGGACGGGTTTTGGATGCTGCGGAGATAAAAGAAGAACGAAGAGCGCTTAGGGTTAATGAAACAATACTGCTCCGTTATTCACCTGACCCGATGCTAAACATGAATTATACGCCTCGGGTGCACACAACCGAAGCATAAAAGCCTCGTTCAAATTTACAAAGACCCTACTGCCTCGGGTCCAAGGGCAACCGATGCCAATATACACTTTATGTCTCGGCTTTTCGTGAACCGAGGTCTATAAACTCGCTGAAATTGCAAAAATGCCACCGCGTTTTCATTTGTTTCGGTTTTCATAGAACCGATGTCTATATGGCGCGTTAAAAACCAGTTTTTTTACTAGTGTCTCAGGGTCGACCTTCTTCTCTACATAGCCGAGCTTCTTCTCTAGCAGAGTTCTTCTTTGCATGGCCGAGCTTCTTCTCTTGCTTTCATCAAATATGAGCTGCCGAGCTCCAATAGGTTGGCCTCCATCATCTCGGGACAAACAGCTCGACAACACATCAACTCGACAATTCAACACAACATGGCAGCTTAACCTAAACCTTCCTAGGATGCATAAATCAAAGTTAAGACTGAAAAATAAAGGAAACAAAATGCTAGAGGAGTGTAATAAGCTTAAACACAAGAGTATAGAAATTGAGTTATCGAAATTCGACCGGTTCCAAAATACTTATTATAATTAATTAACACCTGTCTTGAACTCTCGCTTTTTTTGTTATTTGCATCTGGATTGATTTGACAGTTCACTTCTTTTAAATAATCGAAACACGATACTTCAATTTCGTGCTCTTAAATATCCACTCGTTTAATAGGTTGTTTTAGAGGAGCTTGGCTCAGAGGAGTTTAGTCGAGAGACCTCGACCTAGAGGAGGTCGATACTTAGGAACTCCATCTAAGAGAAGTCAACCTAAAAGGTTTGGCTTAAAGGAGATTGGTTTGGAGGAGGTGGACCTGGAAGACCTTGGTTAGGAACTCGGCCTAAAGAGCTCAGTTTAGAAAAACTTGGTGGTAGGAACTTAAAACGAATATACAATACAATTATTTGAATAATAACAATTACAATAATACAACCTAATTTATATCATATCTTTATTACTTTATTATTTTTATATGCAAAATGAAAATAATTATTAAAAAAAAAACCGTGGGTAAGAACAACTAGTTTTAGTATAAAAGTACATATTTTTGTAAAAATAATCGAGAATAATAGCATCAATTGGTCTAGAACAAATATTTATATTGATTAATTTAATATTATTTAAATTAAAAATATATATTTAATTATCTTAAATAAAAAAGTAGAACTCAAAAACCTATTTTATTTATTTCCTTTAAAAATTTAGCTAACCTTTTTTTATAAATTCATTCAAAACTACATGTGATACAAAATTTGTTAAGTAAAATGGATGTAAATACTCACGTACTAGAAATCCATGAAATATGTGAGAACAATGTAAAACATAGATTGTTGAATAAAAATCCGAGGAACGTTGGAAGTTGAGACTTTTCAACTCTCAGCTCAACATTAATATATTTAAAAAATAAAGAGGAATAAAAGTGAGCTGTTGTTAGACTCAACTTTTGGTTTTAGACCGTTCGGTCTCTTTCTGTTCGTTCGGTCTCTTTCTGTTCGTTTGCTCTTATTGTGTGACTATTCGGGCTTTAGCTAGTGCTCGGCCTATGTTGGCTTCCTACTGTTAATAATCGTTCGATCATTCTGTTGTGTTTGTTACAGTTGCTTTGGCTGGCTATATATTATAGTCTGTCTTTGCGGTTTGTAAGGTTTTTTGAATCTCGAAGTATTATTCAGATCATTATTTTCTCTCTTATTTACTTTCTTATTCTATCTTCTTTCCATTTGGGTTTTCTGTTCTCCGTTTCATGCGAACCCAATAATTTGCACCCACCATGGGTCTGTGAATCAAGAAATTCTAGAAACGATGGCAACCAATTTCGACATAGAGAAATTCAATGGATCAAATGACTTCGGGTTGTGGAAGATCAAGATGGAGGCTATCTTGATACAACAGGACTGTGATGATGCATTGAAGGGGGAGTTGAACATGGGTGCTACTCTGACGCAAGAAGAGAAGAAAAGAATGGTTGATAGGGCAAGAAGTGCAATCATACTGTGTCTTGGTGATAAAGCGCTGAGGGAGGTTGCGAGGAGAAGACTACGGTTGGAATATGGGCAAAGTTGGAGTCATTGTACATGACAAAATCGCTGGCTCATAGGTTGTGTCTGAAGCAACAACTCTATTGGTTCAAGATGATAGAATCAAGAACCATAGAGGAGCAGCTTGCAAGATTCAGCAAGATTGTTGATGATCTGGAGAACATTGACGTGAGGTTGGAAGATGAAGATAAGGTTGTTATTCTTCTTAATGCGCTTCCAAGAACCTTTGAGCATTTCAGGGATGCTTTGCTCTATGGTGAGGATCAGGTTATTACTTTAGAGGAGGTTGTGACATCAATTTGAACCAAGGAGTTTCAAAAACATCAAGATTCAAAGGCAAAGGGAAGAAGTAGGGGGGAAATTGGAAGAAGTCAAAACCAGAAGGTATGAAACAGGTGAGATGTTTCAAGTGCCAGAAGATTGGACATATCAAGAAGTTCTATCCAGAGAAGGGCAAAGTCGTTCGATCACAGGAAACTACCGATGTGGCAGAGGCGTCCGAGGGATATGAATCTGCTGGTGTTCTGGTGGCTTCATCTAAGGATTCTCAAAGGAGCTGGGTCATGGATTCTGGCTGTACCTATCACATGTGCCTAGTGAAGGAGTTCTTTGAGAGTCTGGAGCAAAAGGAGCTTGGAAATGTGTTGCTCGGCTATTTAAGTTTGCTCATGCTGACTTGTGAAGACCTGCAAGAACTCATACTCATGGTGGAGGAGCATATTTCCTGAGTATAATTGATGATTTTTCAAGAAGAGTGTGGATCTACGTTCTGAAAAATAAGTCTGAAATGTTTCAAAGGTTCAAGGAGTGGCATACACAGACCGATAATCAATTAGGTGTAAGTTGAAATGCCTGAGAACTAACAATGATCTGGAGTTTGTTTCAGAGGAATTTAATGAGTTCTACAAGGTTAAAGGAATTAGGAGGCATAGGATTGTGGTGGGAACTCCTTAACAGAACAGTTTGGCTGAAAGGATGAATAGAACAATTCTGGAGAGGGTTCGGTGCATGTTGCTTGGATCGGGGTTGTCAAAAGCTTTCTGGGGAGAGCCGGCCAATACGGCAATATACCTGATCCACAGGAATCCGTCTTCGGCTCTCAATCATAAAACACCAATGGAAGTTTGGAGTGGACAACCAACAAATTACTCAAACTTGAGGGTGTTTGGTTCTTTGGGTTTGCGCATGTCAAAGGGGATAAGCTGGAGGCCCGGGTGGTGAAAAGTGTATTCCTTGGATATGCTGAAGGAGTTAAGGGATACAGGTTGTGGAGGTTGGATAATAAACCTTCAAAATTGATCATTAGCAGATATGTCGTTTCTGATGAGACAAGAATGACAATGCATGCTGAAAATCCTGAATGTGAGAAGAAGACTCTCATTGAGGTGGAGCAGTCTACTAATGAAGTCGTTCGGTCGTTGATTGACAAAAACCGAACGGGTGAAGTTCAAGATGAAGCCATTCGATCATTAGTTGAGAACTGAATGGGTGGAGTTCCAAGAGAGTCTATCACAGATCTTGATGATGATACAAATGGAATGTCTGGTGATGTGAGTCACTCAAGAGGGGCTGATGTTGAATTGAGAAATTATCAGCTTGTTCGTGATAGGGAAAGGAGAATCTTTAAGCCAACCAAACGGTTTGAAGAGGCAGATCTAATTTCTATGCCTTGAATGCTGCTGAAGATCTTGAAATCTCGGGTGAACCGAGAAGTTACAAGGAGGCTCTTGACATCAACGATCGGCGTCTTTGGTAGGGCGCTATGGAGGAAGAGCTGGAGGCTTTAAGGAAGAATAACACCTGGAGATTTGTGGATCTGCCAAAGGGTAAGAAGGTCGTAGGTTCTAAATGGATCTTCAAGAAAAAAAGGAAGTTATACCAAGAGGTGAGAAAGCAAGGTACAAAGCAAGAATTGTTGAAAAAGGCTTCACCCAAATCGAAGGTATATATTATCATGAGATTTTTGCTCCTGTGGTAAAGCACCATTCGTTCAGAGTTCTAATGGCTATAGTTACTCATCGCAATTTGCACCTAGAACAATTGGATGTGAGAACTGCGTTTCGGCATGGACATTTGGAGGAAACCATTTATATGAAGCAGTCGGAGGAATTTGCTTTGGATGATAGGGTGTGCCTGTTGCAGAAGTCTTTATACGGCTTGAAGCAAAGTCCAAGGCAATGGTACAAGAAATTTGATGATTTCCTGATTAAGATGAACTTGAAGCGGTGCAATTACGATGACTATGTGTATACTCTAAATCGTGACGGTGAGGTACTGTATTTTCTACTATATGTGGATGATATTCTCATTGCCAGCCGTGACAGGTGCATGATTCATGAGTTAAAAGCGAAATTGAGTGGTGCTTTCGAGATTAAGGAGCTAGGGGAAGCAAGGCGGATCTTGGGCATTGACATAAAGAGAGATAAACTATGGCGAAACTTCTTTTTATCTCAAAAGAATTACTTGCAGAAGGTGGTTTCAAGGTATCGGATGTCTCAATCCAAACCTGTTAGCACACCGATCGGTCAACACTTGAAACTCACCAAAGAGCAATGCTCAAAGACCGAGAATGAGAGGAGGAAGATGGAGTCTATTCCGTTTTCAAATGGGATTGGGAGCATCATGTATGGCATGATCTGCACTAGACCTGACCTGGCGCATGGAGTAAGTGTTCTCAATCGATTTATGGTTGATCCTGGACAAATCCACTAGGAAGCTTTGAAGTGGATGCTTAGATACATAAGGGGGTCTCTGGATACTAGATTACTCTTTCAAAATAACTTTCTAGGTGGAGGTTTTATTGAAGGATTTGTAGATTCAGATTTTGCCGGGTGTATGGACACAAGAAAGTCCCATTCGGGATATGTGTTTACTATGTTCGGAACTACTGTTAGCTGGAAGTCTACATTGCAATCAATCGTTTCCCTTTGAACCACTAAAGCAAAATATTGTGCGCTTGTTGAAGGGGTAAAGGAGACACTTTGGTTAAAAGGCTTGATTCAGGAATTAGGGATTGATCAAAAGTCTGCCCGTGTTCATTGTGACAGTCAAAGAGCCATACATTTGGCCAACCATCAAATATAGCATTCAAGAACAAAGCATATTGATGTCAAGCTGCACTTTGTCAAGAGCATTGTAGAATCCGGTGCTGTCCAAATATGCAAAATTGCATCTGAAGACAACCCTGCAGATATGCTAACTAAGCCGCTCACAAAGGAGAAATTTTTGAAGTTTTCGTCCAGGATTGGTTTTGTCCCGTTCAGTTTGTAATTGTTTACCGTTCGGTTTGTTTTTCTTGTAATAGTCAAGTCTAGGTAGAGATTTGTTGTTAGACTCAACTTTTGGTTTTAGACCGTTCGGTCTCTTTATGTTCGTTCGGTCTTATTGTGTGTGATCGTTTGGGCTTTAGCTAGTGCTCGGCCTGTGTTGGTCTCCTACTGTTAATAACCATTCGGTCATTCTATTGTGTTTGTTACAGTTGCTTTGACTGGCTATATATTGTACCATGTCTTTGCGGTTTGTAAGGTTTTTTCAATCTCAAAGTATTATTCAGATCATTATTCTCTCTCTCTTTTACTCTCTTGTTTATCTTCTTTGCATCTGGGTCTTTTGTTCTCCGTTTCACGCGAACCCAACATGAGCCATTTTGACTAAGAAAACGCATCGATACGTGGGAGAAGCTTCAACGAAAGAAACCAAAATCACAAATAAGAGCTTTTATATAATTTATATGATCTTCATAAAAAGAGGCTGGAAATGAAACACGAATTTGGAGTTTAGCTTTGGAATTTCTCCCAGAAACACTTGGGTGTATTTATATTTCTTTAGTGTTTGCTTTCCATTTTCACAGTAAGTCTCTCTCGATAACTTTGGTTCTTACTAATGTCTTATAATGCCATCGTCCAATATATCACTTCTTCATCTCATGCAATTCACACATATGACGTATTTGTGAGCTTCCGTGGTGAAGACATAGGCAACAACTTAACTGGTTTTCTCTTTGAAGCTCTCCATAGAAAAGGAATCGATGCCTTCAAAGATGATGAAGATGTTAAAAGATGAAACAGGGAACCCTAAATTCGAGGTCAGGTTACCTCCTAAGAAAGTTAAGAGAAGAGAATGAAATATATTTTCCTACCTTTCTAATGCATAATACAATAACTAAAATAGTTACTCCAAAGATTCCCCTAAGACAGGTGGCACACAGGCCAAATAAAACACTAACAAAAACCATAACCAACTTCTTTTAGAACATTAGGCACCAACAAAAACAAATAAAATGGAATATATTAGTGATGAATGAAATTAGACCACCCAACTGCTATTTCTACCAATCTTTTGGGCCTAACACCCTCATCCAAAGGGCCTTGTATAACAATATCATCCCCTTCTACAAGGACTTTGTCCTCAAGGTCATACAATGATTTGAGACAACCTGTTCCACTGATCCAAGGCAAAACGAGTGGGAACACCATCCATAGGTATTGTCTTAAAATCGAAAATAGCCAATGGAGTGACAAAGGGGTTGTTTTCCATAGACTCAGGAGGAAGATGGTCAATACTTGGAGGAACAGGTCCCTAATGACACTTCAACATAGAACAGTGAAATACATTGTGTATCTTAGACTGTGGCGGAAGTTCAATCTTGTATGCGACTAGTCCAATACGTTCAAGCACTTTAAAAAGACCATAGAAGCACTTAGCTAGTTTATGATACCTGTGTCTATAAACTAAAACTTGTATGTACGATTGAAGTTTCAGATACACCCATGCATGAGCCAACCTCGAATTTCGAATCCCTGAGCTTCGAATCTGCAAGCTTCTTCATTATGATTTGTGCCTTCAACAAATTGGCTTTGAGAAGTGCATAAATCTCCTCACGGGATGTAAGCACAGAATCACAACCTGCATTAGAAGAAGTGCCTTCAATGTACGCTAGTATAGATGGTGGTGGCTTGCAATAAACCACTTCAAATGGAGTCAATCCAGACCCAGAGTGAATTGAAGTATTGTAATGGTATTCTGCCCAGGGAAGGTATTTGAACCAATGATTAATGTTGATATTGTTGATAGGGGAGCACTGGTTTAGCTGAACCCACAATCTTTGTAGTATCTGAGTTTTTGATGATGACAACGCATAACTAATAACACATGTGATTTATGTGTTACATGTTCTATGCTTACATGTCATATGCGTATATGAGAACATGATTGTGTTGTTGTTGTGTTGTTCATTGCATTTCAATGTGTTATATATGTGATTTTATACATGAATGCATGACACATGTTTTTGGATGAGAAAAGCCACAAGCATTAATGTTGAATTTTAATTGTGTGGCAAAACAACATTAAGCTGATTTCATTATGGGTTGAATCGATTAAAACTCATGTATTTGCACAAACTTTTTTCAAGTGTGCTATGAGATTTTTTCAAAGAGAAAAGTTTTCAAAACTTTGCTTAACATTGTCGCATAATCGATTGCATGTGATATGTATTCGATTAAGTTTGTTACTTTTTTGAAATTTATTAATGCTTGATATAACTGTCACAACGACTATATTTTTAAATGTGTTGACCAAACATTAAATGTTATTCGATTGCATTAATTGTGAATTCAATTAATTGCTTTGATTGCTACTAACTGATATAACTGAATTGTTATATTCGACTGCATTAGTAGCTTAGTCGATTAAAATGCGTCAAAGATGTGCTATACTATAAATTGAAGCGAATTTGATTTCTATAAAAACTTTTGTGATTATGACATTTTCATATTCTTTTGCAGAAAGTTTGATTCTTACAGAAAGAGAAAAAGTTCCAAGAAAACAAGACTGACCGGGGTGATCAACTGCTTGTAATTTCTTGAAGAGAAAGGTTGTTGAGTTTAAAAGTCTGATCTATCTGCACATTTGGGTGTCTACTACAAGATCAGGTTCTACAATCTGCTGAAGATTGGGTTGAATTCCTTCTTGTGATTACAGGAAGAAGGACATGTTGCGTTTCTGTGGTTGAAAGGACACTGGATGTAGGCTTGGCCGAACCAGTATAAAAACTCAGTGTTTGATCTTTCTTATCCCTACTCTTTTACATTCGATCGACTCATTTGATTAAATTTCCACTGCACTAAGAAGAGGGAGACCAGTTACCAAATCTAGAGAAATGTCTTCCCAAACACCCGTCGCGATGCGTAAAGGATATAGACGGCCTCCAAGACGGTTAGTACTATACTTAGTTTGCTGACAAACGTTGCACTAAGATACAAACGCCTTAACTTCCTTGGCCATAGACTCCTAATAAAAATTTTCACTCAGCCGTTTTAGAGTTTTGTTGACCCCATCATGACCTCCAATAGGTGTTTCATTGAACTCTCTTAAAAACAAGGAAATGAATTTAGACTTGTCGCTGAACCAAATTTTTCCACGGTAAATAAGCAATTCACCATTCCAATTGAAATGAGGATACGAAGAAGGATCCGAGAGATTTTTATCCCTTATGAGGATGAAATTTGGGTCCAGTAACTGTGATTCCTTTAAGTCACGCAAGAACAAAAATTGAGGGATAGTGAGCATGAGCATCTCACCCTGAGTAAGGCAATCAGATCTTGAAAGAGCATCTGCCACTGTGTTAAGCTTCCCTGGTTTGTACTGAATTTCATAATCATAACCGAGTAACTTAACAAGATAATGTTGTTGTCCTGGCGTCTGAATAATCTGAGTCAATAACTCTTTCAAGCTCCTCTGATTAGTGTGAATGATAAAGAAATGGCCCACCAAGTATTAACGCCACCATTTCACAACACTCGTAATGGAATGAATTTCTCAAACATAAGAAGAGGACTTGGATAAACGAGGGCATAACACTTTATTGAAATAAGAAATCAAATGATTGTCTTAAGTTAATACTGCACCCATCGTTGATCTAGAGGCATCTGTTTGCACATATACTTTTTTAGAGAAATCAGACAATGGCAAAATAGTAGTACTAGTCATACCAGATTTTAGTGTATCAAATGCTTGTTGAGTTGTGGAAGACCATGTGAAATTCCCTTTCTTGAGAAGGTTTGTCAAGGGTTGTGCGATATCTGCATAACCACGTACGAACTTGCAATAAAACGCTGTTAATCCCAAGAATCCATGCAATCCCTTAGTGCAAGAGGGACTAGGCCACTAAACCATAGCTTGGATTTTTGCAGGGTGTGGAGACCCACTCCCTTCAGCTACAACGTGCCCTAAATAGGTGATCTGTGATTGGGAAAAGGAACACTTATAAGGTTGCAAATAGAACTGATTGTGTTCAAGTATCTCAAATACCTGATGAAGATGTGACATATGCTGGGCAAAATTGGTATTGAAGACCAAAATATCATTAAAAAAATAATAACGGTCTTACGTAACAAGGGCTTGAAGATGTCATTCATAGTAGATTAGAATGTGGCTGGAGTGTTCCACAAACCGAAGGGCATTACACAATACTCATAATGACCATCGTGTGTTCGGAAGGCCGTTTTGAGGACATCAGTGGGTTGGAGGCGAATTTGGTGGAACCTAGAGGTGAGATCTAATTTCGAAAAGCATCATGCGGATCCCAGCTCATCAAACAACTCATCGATAGTGGGAAGTGGAAATCGGTCCTTGACATAGATGGCATTCAAAACGTGATAATCCACACACATCTGCCACGAGCCGTCCTTCTTTTTCAAGAGGAGAACAAGGGAAGAGAACGGACTTGAACTTGGCTGTATCCACCCTGATGCAAGCATTTTGGAAACCCGCTTCTCTATTTCCAATTTCCTAGAGTGAGGATACTTGTAAGTCTTGACATTGACAACATGATAATTACGGAAGAGAGGAATGGCGTGATCAGTTCCACGTGATGGGGACAAAATTGTAGGCTCAGAAAATAAGGAGGAGAATGAAGTGATTAATTTCTCTACTCTAGGATCAAAATGTACAGGAAGAGAGCAGTATGTAGAAGCTGGCCGAACTTCTAAAGAGAAAAGTTGAGCTATAGGATCTGAACGAGCAACACGTCTAAGCTGATGCAAGGAAATGGAAGTCGGTTGTGGCTTATAATTGCCTCTGAGTTCAATGATAGATTGATTAAAAACAAATTTCATAATAAGTGCTTGGTAATCCATTAATATGGGCCCTAATTGCTTTAACCATTGGGCCCCAAGGACAACATCAGATCCCCCCATATCTAGCACATACAAGTCTATGTGAAAGGAATGCCCCTGAATTAACAACTCCACTGTAGGACACACCATAGTACAAGCCAACTCTTCGCCACTCCCAACCAGTACTTTGAGAAATGTGGTGGGTGATTAGGTCAGGCCCAAACGAATTGCCACTTCCTTTCGAATGAAATTATGGGTGTTACCCCCATCCACCAACACACGAATCAAGTTCTGGACAATGCATGTAAATTGATTTAGGTTGGTAAGTCCAATAAATCCATAGGCTGTATGGGCTGCTCATCCATTCGTAGATCAGGATCCAAACTCGTTGGATCTAAGACCAACCCGCCCGTGGAGTCATCCTCTTCAGCAATAAGAAGAAGGAATCAATGAGTATTTTTGATCATAATTAAAGAAAATCCCCTTCTCATAGGGGTCCTCCATCTCTGCCTCCGTCAACTGACGATAACGAGTTTTTGGAGATGGAGAAGGTAAAATGGGAGGAAGAGGTTTCGGTGGTGGTTGCTGAATAGGAGTGGGAATAGTGCGCGTAGAAGATGAAGAGGGCCAAGATGAGAGTGGTTTAACATGTTGAACCCTAGAAAGATCCCACAATTTCTCTTCCAGTAACCGAGCCAAACCCACCGCTAATGACAACGTCTGTGGTTGTTGAGCCACCACATAATGGCGGATTTCCGACTTGAGGCCGAAGTGGAAACAACTCAAGAGGAAGGGTGGTGACAGCCCATTCACGCGATTTGCAGTGGCCTCAAATTTATTGAGGTAAGCAGAAATAGAAGATGTCTGAGAAAGCTTAAAGAGCTCACCCGTTGGGTCTTCAAAGGTGGTGGGAGAAAATTTGGCCTCGAGAGCTTGCAACAAGTGAGTCTAGGAAAGAATTTGGTCATTACAATACATCCATTGAAACCATGTCAAAGTCGCCCCATCAAAATAGAAAGATGCAACAATGATACGTTCCTCTTCAAGTGTGTTATGGTAGTCGAAAAATTGGGTGATCTTAAAAATCCATCCAACAGGATCAATACCTTTAAAGCGGGGTAGATCCAGCTTCAAGAAATGACGCTGTGAAGGTGTGTTGGCAATGGAATGGAATGATGGAGGGGATGAAGGGGGTTCCAAGTGAGAAAGACGAGTGTGCATATCGGTCATTTGGGTGGAAAAGATTGACATATGTGAGAGAATTTCATCAAGGTTATCAGAAAAGGTTTTAAGGCGCGTGTTGTCTGCCATGGAAGAGAACATAACGAGTGCACCAAATGTTAAAAAATGAAACAGGGAACCCTGAACTCGAGGTCAGGTTACCTCCTAAGAAAGTTAAGATAAGAGAATGAAATATATTTTCCTGCCTTTCCAATGCACAATACAACAATTAAAATAGTTACTCCAAAGATTCCCCTAGGACAGGTGGCACACAGGCCAAATAAAACACTAACAAAAACCATAACCAACTTCTTCTATAACATCAGGCACCAACAAAAACAATTAAAATGGAATATATTAGTGATGAATGAAATCAGACCACTCAGCTAGTCTTTTTACCAATCTTTTGGGCATAGCACCCTCATCCAAAGGGCCTTGCATAACAGAAGATCTCAACAAAGTTAAATCCATAACACCCGAGCTTCTGCATGCCATTCAAGGCTCTCGACTTTTTATTTTTGTCTTTTCAAAGAACTATGCTTCCTTCACTTGGTGCTTCCGTGAACTGGCAGAGATACATAACTGCGTTGAAACTTGGCCAAGACCTGTTATACTTGTCTTTTATGACATTGATCCTTCGGTTGTGTGCAAACAAAGTGAATGTTATGAGAAAGCATTTTCAGAATATGAAATGAGATTCAGAGAAGACAAAGCGAAGATGGAGGAAGTTGAGAGATGGAGAGAAGCTCTCACACAAGTGGCCAATCTCTCTGGTTGGGATATTTGAAATAAGGGAGTAATCCTTTCCCGTTTCAAGATTTATCATAATTATACATTTACTATGTCCTGTTGTTTTTTGAAATATTCATTATCCCTTTCTAGACTAGGGTTCAGAGAAGTTAGGAATTTAGGAAAAGTGGAAAACAGTGGTTGATGTGTGTTATTGATAGAGCTATCAAAACGGGCCACCCGGCCCGACCCAGCCCAGCCCACCACAGGTTGGTCACTTAGTGAGCCAACCTAATCCGGCTCATTTACTTGCAAGCTAGAAAAATTCGAACCCGGCCCGACCCACCATGGGTTGGTGGGTAAACGGGTTGGCTCACTCACTCACTTAATTACATTTTTTTTAAAATAAAAAAAATTACAACCTTTCTATAATTCAAATCTAAACAAATTTCACTCCCAACATGGGTGTTTAATTAATTTTGAAAATAAGGAACTTAAATAAACTTTTCAAGCAAAGAAAATAATAAAGAGTTTATTATAAAATTAAAATTAAAATTAGATTTTAATAAAATAAAATTAGGTAGGTGGTTGGTCGGCCAACGCGGCCCACCACGGGTTCAACCCGCATGAGCCGAGTTTAAATGAGCCGGGTTGAAATCTGACTCGCATAAAAAAAATACAACTTTTTCAAATCCAACCCGGCTCGAACCTGTAGTGGGCTGGATTGGCCAGCGGGTTGTGATCCATTTTGAAAGCTTTAGTTATTGGTATGAGTTTGGGAGGGAGGTTTAGCAATTTAAAGATAGCTTATATAAGGTAATGTATTAATTCTTGAGAAGTGTAGGTAACCTGGATAAATTTTGGGTGACAGATCTAGCTTTATTGATATTTGGAAGTGCTTCCCAAAAGCTCAAGTTGTATGTCAACTATCAATTTGACCTAATCCACATAATTAAAGGTGGGGAATGTCTAGATCTTGTATTTAATAATTAATTTAAGTCTTATAATAAAATTAAACTCAATTTAATCACGAGCCTAACCCACTTTTAGAAAAGGTTGTCTTGGGAGCTTAGGCTTTTAAGATCTCTTATTTATGGACTAATAATGCGGAAAATTATTTAGGATTGGATTGGAGCTAATACATGGATCATGCGTCAATTTGATACCTCAAATGACCATGCTATTACAATGTCAATTATTAATATCAAATTATTCAGTGCATTATGCATCTTTAAAGTTATTTTGCTTGTAGACTAATCACAATACATGGATTCTAGGATTTTCTTTATGGTAGCCATGATTTAACTTGTGCTATTATGTAAAAACAGAGGTTTAGGAGGAAACATGCAAACTGAGTCCAAATGACGAAAGTGATAGTTTGGAAGTTAAAATCTTTTACGTTATACATTATTTTGTCCTATAAATGCATATACTTTTTTAGGTTCTATTGGGTGATTTTCCTACATTTCATTTAAAATTTCAGGTCACAATATGCATAAATTGATGAAATTGTTCAAAATGTAACAAATACTTTTGGTCCCAAAATTTGTAGACTTGAATCAGTTAATAATGTTCGAGTTATTAGAATCAGTGGGATGGGTGGCATAGGGAAGACTACTCTTGCTTGAGCTTTATATGAAAGAATCTATCATCAATATGATTTTCACTGTTTTATTCATGATGTAAGCAAAATATATCGAGATCCAAGTTCATTAGGTGTACAAAAGTAGTTAATTTCTCAGTCTCTAAATGAGAAAAATCTTTCAAATTCTTTTGAGGGAACATGTTTGATGTGGTCTAGGCTGCACAATGTTAGGGAACTTGTAATTCTAGACAACGTTGATGAAATTGAACAAGTAAGGATGTTTACAGGGAACAGAGACACTTTGTTGCGTGATGGCTTAGGTGGGGGAGTAGAATCATCGTAGTTTCTAGGGATGAACATATATTGAGGACGCACATTTACCAAGTCCAGCCGTTGAATAAAGATAATGCTATGCAGCTATTTTGTAGAAATGCAGCTATTTTATTTACCAAGTCCTATTTTTATTACCATCTTGCCACCGGTCAACCTAGTATGACGGATAATTTTTATACGTTATAATAGCTTCGTTATAGAAAGGTATTTTTCCACTAGTGTTTGAGTGGTTATGAAAAGTTGGTACGGGATGTACTATTTCATGCTCAAGGCCATCCCTTTGCAATTAAAGTAATTGGGTCATCTTTATTTGTCGAAATGTCTCACAATGGGAAAGTGCATTGGCCAGGCTAGAAGAAAATAAAAGTAAAAATATTATGGATGTTTTGCGTATAAGTTTTGATCAGCTGGATGAAAGAGAGAAAGAAATATTTTTGGATATTGCATTTGATATATGCTCTCATGATGAGAAATATATCAAGGAAGTTCTAAACTTTCGTGGATTTCATCCTGAATATGGTCTACAAGTTCTGTTTGACAAATTGTTAATTCCTTGAAGAGTGTATCAAATTGTATCAAGTAATATAAAATAGTAAGACCAAGTATCGTATCCCAGAAGTAAATGAAAATGCAAATGCAACAAAAATAAATATGAATGCAAATTGATCAATTGAGGCTAAAACACAAATGAATGGATGGTGTTGATGATATGAGATGATTATGTTGTTGGGGTTTAGATTTCACTTTCTTTACTTTCATGCATATAAGAACTCATCTTCTTCATTGGAATGTTAATGTCACTTTCTAAATTACTTAGCACCCAATCACTCGGCGTAAAAAGCATATCCTTAATTATTAAACTACAATCCCTAGCATCCCTAATAATCAATTATGCATTACGAAGAGAAGCTTAAGACAACCAAACATTCTATCTCTATGCTTAGGCAATAGTCCCTTCAGGTGAAATTCTTCAGACCATGAATCGTAAGATATTTCCCAATACTCAAACAAATCAAACATCAAACTATGAATGGCCAAAACATAATTAGCATTACGAATAAAAGAAAATCACTAACATTCAATGAAAGAAGCATAAAATGTTTAAATCATATTCAAAGACATGAAAGTTTAGAGGTTACATCTTCTCCAACAACATATGAGTTTAGTTCTCCATCGTCATGGAGAACCTTGGTATACAATGGAAAAATGAAAATGAGATAGAAACCCTAAAAAGATAAGGGGAGAGCTCATTGTTAAACTCGCTTTTAGTCGCATCAAAGCCAACAAACTCAATTTCCCCACTAATGTAGTAGAGGGATAACCAAGGATCAATCCAAGGACTCAACTATGATTAAGTTTCAGAATGTAGAGTTAAATCTTGTATTTATTTAAGACCTAATTAACTACTAATACAAGGTGGGGGAAAGGAAAAAATATATGTAATGTAAAAAACTAACTAAAAATGCATGTATCTACTAAATCTAATCACTGAATGCAAGATAATGTGATGAAAACATAAACTATGTAAAAAAAATATACGCACTGATAATGAAGAATTAGAATGAATGGTATATGGATGAATAAATGCAAAGAAAGAAAATTAATGCATGAATCCTAACCTAAAATGATATACAAATGCAATACAAAAACCTGAACATTATTAATGATAGAATCTAAAATAAGAAGAACAATTAACAACACGAAACCC
Organism: Vigna umbellata; assembly: GCF_029865625.1. Lineage (NCBI taxonomy): Eukaryota > Viridiplantae > Streptophyta > Magnoliopsida > Fabales > Fabaceae > Vigna > Vigna umbellata. Next base: position 3,698,872 of record NC_142173.1, read on the forward strand.
CCATGGGGTAATCTCCTTAGGGAATGAAAGAAAAACAATATAGAATGAAGTGTAAAATATAAAACTAAATTGTGACTGTGATAGGAAAAGGTAAACAGAATATTCAACACCATATAGCATCTGAAAAACAGAAAAGAAAAGCACAAAACTAATTACCTAATATTGGGACAAATTGGAAGATAGTATAATATCAAACACAATCTTAGCAACAGGAATAATTTGAAGCTTCAAAGCATACTATGTCTCAAGAAGACATCTTGAAAATCAACCTCAATTGCCTAACATTGTACTTGTCCTTATACTATAACAAATTGCCCAAACCAACTGATCCAAAATCAAATCCCATACTAACCTCATGTTAACACTAACCTATAATGAAACTGTAAACGGAAATTCAAAGGAAATCATAAAAGGAAAGGAAACAAACCCACAAGGAACTCAGAATCTAAAACTGAATTGTAAAGTTATTGAATGATAAAGCATAGAAAGTAAAATCAAGTGCAGAATTTAACAGAACAAACTCAAAGGTAAAGTGAATCGAAACTGGAACATAAAAGTGCTTTATTGAAAAGTAAATTCAGAATTTACAAGATACCAGAGTTTCTCAGAGAGCCAATATCTGTCACCCAATGGAAGCTCCAAGAACTCCAAGGATCAAAGTTTCTATCCTACGAAAGCTGGAAATTCTAAAACTAAAGTGAGAGAATGAAAACCCTAAGCTAGATACACCATCTGTCACCCAGTGCACATCTAAATCTAAGAATGGGCTTGTGACCCACCACTCGTGATTTACAAAGTTACAAAACCCCCTTTTATAGGGAAAGTTCAAAGGCAGAAAAAGAAACAACAGGGGGAAAAGGGGGAAGAATCACCAACTGTCTTTGGAAGCTTCTCGAGCAACCTTCAACAAACTCTAAACCACTTTGATCTTCAACCGTCGACTGCTTCGCACGTGCCTCCAACCTCCATTCTGACCGATCAACATCTTGGGTTGGCCTCCTTTAGTTAATTTTCTGGATCATCATCCTTTGGGCTGTAAAACCCCTTTCTCTCACGCTCTCTAGAGGCTCTCTCACGAACCCTAACTGCTGGGTTATTCTTCTCTCATTTGAACTTTGCTCGAGAGTGCTTTCTTCTCCAAATGAAGTCTCGAGCTCAACCCCCAAAGCTGCCTCATTTGAAACTCATCGTTTCACTTAAGCTCATATCCAGCCAATGCATTTAGCCCAATTGCTCCTCTGCTGACAAATGGTCCAAACCCAATTCCTAAGGCCCAATCTGCAACAAAGAAAAATCAGTCCAAAACTACAGAAAGGAAATGAAATTTAAGAAATAAAAAGAAATATTTTTATCAAAAGATTTTCTAAAAAAAAATATTAATTCTCTAATTATTTACAACTACCAAAAAAATACTCCTAAAAACCTATTTTTAACTAAAATTTTATAAAACTAAAGAATTAAGAGAAAAACATAAAACTAATCTAATTCTAAGAAATTAAAAACTAAAGAAATCTAAGAAATGATTTTTAACAGAGAAAAATATGTAAATCTAGAGTGTTATCACTCATGCATCCTTAATTCTGCTCTAAAGGGTCGAAAAGTGTGTTTCTAAGCTTCAGCCATCAAAAGATACCAACCCTAGGGCGTGCAAGTCCTTAAATAGATCAAAATTTGATCATGGGCCAACTTCGCTGGCACTCAACGCCCTAAGTGGGGAAACCAAGCGAGCTTGCAAGAAGGTTGGCGCTGAGCGCCCCAAATGAGGGCAAGCAGGCGTCCTGCGATGCATGTAACTAGTGCTCAACGTCCCTCCTAAGGGCGCCCAAGTGTGCTTACGAGGTGAGTGGTGCTCAACGCCCCAAATGGGGCAACCAGGCACACTTGCGAGACTTCTGACGTTGAGGTCTGCTAAAGAGAGAAACTAGGCGCCCTACGGGCCTTTTTCAGCCTTCTTTAAGCCTTCTTTCCTGGTGCTTATGTTGTCCCTCCTGGGTTCCAACTCCTTGATACTTTTGCTCCTCTTCCAATCATACCAATAACCTACAAAATTGAGGAAATTAGTGATCAATATCATAAAGTATAACCTCTATTCACTTATTTATCGAATTCAACTAAAACAAGAGTTTTAGCAAGCGTCAAAGTCAAAAAGGGTTATTTTAATATCAAAATACCATCACAAATAATGGTAAATTCAACCGTTATCACAACCCCAAACTTGAAAGTTTTCTTGTCCTCAAGCAAAATGTAACTCAGCCCAAACAACATAGTCATGCTACAATGGTCTAGCACACCAAAAGCATTCTCTTCTAGAATAAGTGAATCACTCATGTTTGTTAATCATAGAAAGATCAGTCAAGATATAATGAACTCTTCATTAATCAAGCTTCAACTATGGTGCTCACATAACAAAGAATACACAACAGATGCAAAAGCCTTATGAGTGATCAACAACCAAGCAAAATATTATCCTATAGTGCATGGAACCATTCCTTAGAAAGTGTTTCACTCAAGCTCAAAGGTGTATAGTGAGGTGTCTGTTTCACTCTACCATCACAATGTCACACAATTCAACTTTGTCTTTCATTTAAACACATCAAACACATTTACAAGCAAGTTATCATCACAAGGACTTTTAAGGCTTGTATTGTGGCTGGGCTAAGAAGAAAATTGGTTTTTCTAGATACAACAAAGCACCTTAAGTTAAGAGAGTGAACAATTACTTCATAATTTAACATGAATCTCTCTTTCTACTTTTCACTTGAGAAACCACTTGTTATCTTAATCCCAACTTTTATGCATTGAGCTTACCCTTCTCTTCTTTTGCTTTTCTCTTGCTTTATTTACTTTGCTCAATGCTCTTTTTTACTTTTAACAACCCAACAACCCCAAACTTGAACCATTCTCCTATCACACATGAATACTCTACTGAACTCAAGGCAAGGATTTCAAGGGTATTTTCCACATTAGGCTCAAGGTTCAAAGGATAAAACAAATTTTTAAAATTTTTGGGTTGAAATTTTGGCAATGGCTTTCAAGGGATAAGAACAGACGGCCTTGATCATTTGTAACAAGCAAGAAAATTGTTCAAATAGAGAAACTCAGGCAAAATCAACTGTGATTCCAAAGCAATAACATTCAATAACAAAAACTCTGGGGCACAACATCTCACAGGTTAACTTAAAGGTTCCAAAATTTGATAAACATCATGCCAAGCATATTAATCACAATTGAAACCATGCATCTGTCTTAAACAACTATGATATGAGCAACCACCATCTATGCTTAAAAGCTAAACCAATCATTACTCAACATCAATCACAATTCAATAGGGCAAACACAAGCCAATATTACTTCTCATCACAATCAAACAGTTTATCACTTCATACCAAACCATTGCAGCACATTATCCATTTAACCAAGTACATGACTTACTAAAATTAAACAAAGTTCAACATGCATAAAAATAAAGACAAAGACACATCCTGATCTAGCAGCATCAATTAGTAAATGTTGGTGTCTCATCATCTCTGCTATCATCTGAGTCTTCCTCATCATCTTCATCTGCCTCATCCTCATCATCATCTTCTTTTCTCTCAACCTCCTCTTTTCTCTCTTCAATTTCTTCTTCTTTCTCACTCAACTCAATTTTCTCTTTTCTCTCAATTTTTCTCTCAACTAACATCTCACCACTTATACTCATAATGGCATTACACTTCTCCTTAGGGTTAACTTCAGTATTAGCCCCAAAATATTTCTCAAACTTATCCTCCAACTTCTTAACCAGTTGGCCAACCCGCATCTCCAAATTTCTAATGGCACCTTTAGTGCTTTTATGATTAGAGATAGACACTTGCATGAATTGTTGGAGTGTCTCCTCTAGCTTTGCAGTCCTATCAGATAAAGAGGGTTGTTGTTGCCATTGTTGTTCTGGTGGTCTATTGAATTGTACAGCTTGCCCTTGACCCATGCTTGGGTGAGGTTTCCATCCTTGATTATAGTTACCTTGGCGACCCTAATTACACATAAAATTGACTTCTTCTTAGGTAGTAGATTGCATGACACATTGTCCATTGATATAATCTCCAACACATAGCTCACAAAGTTGATGTTGAGCTTGAGAAACATTTTGCAATTCTTGAGGCAGTTGAGAGATTTTCTTCATCAGAGTCTCTAATTGTTGAGTCATTATTTTGTTCTGAGCCAACAGAGCATCTTGAGATTGTAATTATAGAACTCCTTTCGGTTGAAATTAAGCCCTTTTATTATGCATCTCATTATCATTGGAGGCCATATTTTCAATCAACTCATAAGCTTCCTCTAAAGTCTTGCACTTGATATTACCTCCAGCTGAGGCATCCAGCATCAATTTAATCTATGAACTTAGTCCTCTAATGAAAAGAATGACCATCGTGGGTTCATCAAAGCCATGTGTGGGTGTCTTCCGCAATAAACCTTTGAATCTATCCCACGCTTGACCTAGAGTTTCATCCATGCCCTATCTAAAAGAAAAACTTTCTTGCTTGCCTTTATGGACCTTGGACTGAGGAAAATATTTGTTCAGGAACTTAACCACCACATCTTCCCACTCAGTGAAGCTATTCTATGGGAATGAATTAAGCCACATCTTAGCATTGCCTCCTAAAGAGAAAGGAAACAAGTTAAGTCTAATAGCCTCACCTGGCACACCATTAATCTTCACTGTATTGCATATTTCATTGAACGTGGTCAGATGTTCATATGGATTTTCATGAGTCAATCCATTGAATTGTTTGCTCTTCACCAGTTGAATGAGAGCAGACTTCATCTCCATGCTTGCGGCATTGACTCTTGGCCTTGTAATGTTATTACAATGAAGAGGTCCAGTGACTGCTGCATAATCTACCAGGGTATGTCTACCATTCTGATTGTCAGCCATACCTTCTATCTCCTGGTCAGATAATGTGAAAGGTTGTTGAAGAGTCTCAGGAGAAGGAAAGAGTTCTCTGGAAACCCTTTTTTGCCTTCTTCGTCTACTATTTTCCAGACCTGTAAGAAGAGGTTCAGATAGTTTTGTGCTCCTAGTGCGAAGCATACACTAAAGAACACTACACTAGAGCACCAAATTAGCCCAAACAAATAAAAATTAAAAACAAATAAAAAAATATAAAGAAAAAGTCTAAACAAATTAAGAATCACACAAAAGTATAGTATGATCACGAGTCCCCGACAACAGCGTCAAAAACTTGTTAACTCATTGGCAAGTGTACCAAATCATATCAAGTAATATAAAATGGTAAGACCAAGTATCGTATCCCAAAAGACTCACGACACTAAACAATCGTGTAATTACTTAACTAATTAAGACTAAAAAACTATTTTATTGGTTTCTAAAATGCAAATGCAAATACAACAAAAGTAAATATGAATGTAAATTGATCAATTGAGGCTAAAACACAAATGAATGAATGGTGTTGATGATATGAGAAGATTATGTTGTTAGGGTTTAGATTTCACCTTCTTTACTTTCATGCGTATAAGAACTCATCTTCTTCATTGGAATGTTAATGTCACTTTCTAAATTACTTAGATCCCGATCCCTCGGCGTAAAAAGTTTATCCTTAATTATTAGACCATAATCCCTTGCATCTCTAATAATCAATTATGCATTATGAACAAAAGCTTAAGACAACCAAAAGCTCTATCCCTCTGTCTAGGCAATAGTCTCTTCAGGTGAAATTCTTGAGACCATGATTCGTAAGATATTTCCCAATACTCAAACAAATCAAACATCAAACTATGAATGGCCAAAACATAATTAGCATTATGAATAGAAGAAAATCACTGACATTCAATCAAAGAAGCATAAAATGTTTAAATCATATTCAAACACATGAAAGTTTAGAGGTTACATCTTCCGCAACAACAAATGACTTTAGTTCTCCATTGTCATGGAGAACCTTGGTGTACAATGGAAGAATGAAAATGAGATAGAAACCCTAAAAAGATAAGAGGAGAGCTCCTGCATCCCCAATTCTGCTTCAAAGGTCGAAAAGTGTGTTTCTAAGCTTCAGCCATCAAAAGACACCAACCCTAGGGCGTACAAGTCCTTAAATAGATCAAAATTGGATCATGAACCAACGTTGCTGGCGCTCAGCGCCCTAAGTGGGGCAACCAGGTGAGCTTGCGAGAAGGTTGGCGTTGAAGGCCCAAATGAGGGCGAGCAGGCGTCTTGCGGTGCATGTAACTGGCGCTCAGCGCCCCTACTAAGGGTGCCCAAGCGTGCTTACGAGGTGAGTGGCGCTCAGCGCCCCAAATGGGGGTAACCAAGCGCCCTTACGAGACTTCTTCAGCCTTCTTTAAGCCTTCTTTCCCAGTGCTTATGATGTCCCTCCTGGGTTCCAACTCCTTGATACTTTTGCTTCTCTTTCAATCATACCAATAACCTACAAAATTGAGGAAATTAGTGATCAAAATCATAAAGTATAACTTATATTCACTTATTTATCAAATTCAACTAAAACAAGAGTCTAAGCAAGCTTCAAAGTCAAAAAGGATTATTTTAATATCAAAATAGCATAACAAATAACGGTAAATTCAACTGTTATCACAAATCACTAATAAAAAAGAGGATGGGCTTATTTATATGCATAACTTGTTGAAGGACTTGGGCAAGTGTATTGTCAAAGAAGAATCTCCTAAGGAACCGGTGAAGAGGAGTAGGTTGTGCAATTACCAAGATTTCTGCAAAGCTGTGTCGAAGAATCAAATAAAATTAACAGATTCAGTTAAAAAAAAATTATGTTGCCATCATTTTAGAGTATGAAAAATATAACATTTCTATTCTTTGTGCGTAGACAACTGAAATTCTTGAAGTTGAAGTTGTAGTTGTTAATTCACACTCGAGGTTTGAAACTGCAAGGGTAGATGGTCTATCAAAAATTAGACACCTTAAGTTGCTTAAACTTCAGAACGTGAACTTTTCAGGAAGTCTCAGTCATCTTTCTAATGAACTAGGATATCTTAGTTGGAACAAGGTTTAATACATCATTTGGTCCCTACTTTTAGGGGTTTGGTTCAAAGTGATCCTACCTTTTAAAGAAATCCTTCTTGGCAGATCAGGATTATGTCCTTTTGTGCCAGAAATGCATTGTTGATCTTGATTTGATGCCCCCACTTTAAAGTTATGGATGGGTTACTATTGTTCAAAGGGAAAATCTAGTTGAACTCTGCTTCCTTGTTTATCATCCTCCTCTTGAAGAAGTTTCATGAGACTATGGTCGTGGGGCACGCAGGTGTGAACAAAACCTTGAAGAGTCTCAGTGCCAATTTTTATTGGGCATCAATGGCTAAGGATGTATGCCACTTTATTTCCCAATGTCGGGTGTGCAAGCAAACTAAGTATAGCACCAAGCGTCCTAACGACCTTCTCACTACACTTCCCATCCGTTCCAACATTTGGGAGGATGTCTCATGGATTTATTATACGCCTTCCTCCTTCTCATGGTTTATATTGTCCTTTTAGTAGTGGTGGACCATTTCTCAAAGGTAGTTCATTTGGGAGCACTACCTACTAGCTACACGGTTTATAAAGTTGTAGAGTTGTTTGTCTCGGTAATTTGCAAATACCACGGACTACCTAAGAGTATTGTTTCCGACCGTGACTCGATTTTCATGAATCGTTTATGGTTGGATTTGTTCAAATTCATTGGCATTTTGCTTCAGATGAACTCTTCATACCATCCACAAATCGATGGGCAAACGAAGGTTATGAATCGAACAATTGAATAGTACTTGCGGGCCTTTGTTCATGACAAGCTGCAACACTAGTTTCGTTACCTTCCTTGGGCCGAGTTCCACTACAATACTTTAGTCCACACTGGATCTGAGATTTCACCATTTCAAGTGATGTATGGTAAGCCTCCTCCCTTTATTCCTGAGTATTTAGCGGGATCTTCTACTATTGAGGGTTGTGATTCTTTACTTAAGTCGCGTGAAGAGGTATTTTCCCTACTAAAACGTAATCTACTTAAGGCCCAGAAGCGTATGAAGAAGAATGTTGATTTGAAACGTAGAGAGGTCAACTTTGATGTTGGTTCATGGGTGCATGTCAAGTTGCAGCCTTACTAGCAAATATCTGATTTGGGGTCCCAATTTCACAAATTGGCAAAGCGTTTTTCTGGACCTTTTCAAGTTACAGCAAAGATGGGTCCAGTAGCTTACAAACTTGACTTGCTTGACGCTTCAAGGATCCACAATGTCTTCCATTACTCTGTTTTGAAGGCATATGAAGGGCTATTACCACCCTCTATTGACCCCTTAAACCCTATTTTGTATGAGAACAATTCATTGGTCACTCCTCTTGCCATCCTTGGATTTAAAACAAATACTGTCAATTGTGTTCCCAAGCGTTTAGCTTTAGCTAAGTGGCAAGGTCTCTCACCTGATGATACTTTGTGGGAGGATTGGATCACTTTACAACAAACTTATGACCTTGAGGACAAGGTTATTGTCGAAGGAGATGGTAATGCTAGATATGAAAACCCAAATTTTGCAGCAAACACAACCGGGGTAATGCAAGGCCTAAAAGGATGACTCACAAAACAAAAGAAATACTTGGTTTTATTTATTATTAAGGACTTGTATATGTCAGCATATTCTAGAATGAAAGTTTGTTAGGATTTGTAATTTGTCATTTTATGAAGACATGTATTAAGTTATAAACTACTTGTTATTGATGAAAAAAAGGGGAAAAAACTTTATTCTCATTTTTTATCCTCTGTTCTTTTGGAGGTTGTTTGTCCTCTAATTCAGTGCATACCCTTAACATCCTAAGTCTAGTCGGGAAATGTTTATCCAAGGTCGGGTGATAATCTTCAATAGGGCTTGGTCTTTTCAATTGTCTAAATCGTTCAGGTACTATTTGGTGCTCCGAAACTCAAATAAGTTGATATACATTACCTTATATTTATGTTATTTATGTTAAGTTTTATCTTTTTGGATGACCTAAGCATGACTCAATTACATTATAATCCTTATTAAACAAGGAATGACTAGTCTCTTAAAAAATATTAGTATTGTGTAAAATCTTGAAAAATCTTTTTCAAAATTAGTTTGGAAAACCTAAGTAAATAATACTCTCTTATAAGATAGGGGTATTTGTTAATGCGTGATGGAATTTGACTTTTTAATAAATAAACTGGATGATTTATGCTTTAATTAATTTGTTTAAACAAATCCCAAGTTATTTTTAATTGTTTATAAAAATACATTTAAACTTATATAAATTCTTTGATTTTCAATCATCTATATATAATCAGATTTAGAATATAATTGTCCGTTATCTTTACAAAATTACATATAGTAGTTTTTCTTCCTTTATAATAAAACTTTAAAATTATTTAAAACACAATTCAACTCATTCTTATGCTTTTCAAAATTGAAATAATATAAATGCAGGTTAAAATATTAAGTTAGTTTCTACTTTTGTTCGGTTGTGTCAATTTAATTCTAATATTATCTTTTTTCAATAAGGTCCATGTCTCATTTTTTTTGTTATTTTTGTTTAATTTAGTATTTTTTGCTATTGTCGTTTAAATAATTAATGGATATGAAAGAATGTATATCACGTATTAGTTCGTGAGTTTTTTAATTTAAAATAATGTCCATATGTCAAGCCAAACATCGTTGCATGTGACAAGATATCGGTGACACTTTTCAGTTTTAGTATTTTCAATTTGGTCTCTATATTTTTTATTTTTTCTAATTCAATCGCATTTAAAAAAAAGAATAATTTTGTCCTTTTCAACTTGAGACTAATTTTAATTTCTATATACATGTTATACTAATATTTTTATTAAAAATTACATTTTATTAAATATTTCTAATTTAGGGATAGAGTTAGTTTAAAATTATAATGAAAATTTTAGGAGTGGAGACCAACACCATTAGTTTAAAATTTTAAAGAGGTTAAAAATCACATAAACTATTTAATTTTTTATGTGATTTTTAGGTTTAAAATCAATGAAATAGTTTAGCCTAAAAATCAGTATAACATTTATATAAAAATTTAATTTGGTAGTGAATTTGGAAAGAAACAAAATTGCTCCATTTTTAAAAGAATTGGAACTAAATTGAACAAAATAACGAATATAAAAATCAAACTGAATACAAGAAACTAACACGTGACACTAACCATGGCATGTAACAATGCTATTACGTGACATAATGCTAACTTCATACCTGAACATTTTCTTAAATTCAGAAAAATTAAAAAAATTAACAATATTAGCAAACAAAATTAAATATTAAAAAGAGTAACCAAAAAATTATTTAAACGATGTTAGCCTGAATAAAATTGACGAAAATTTAGATCTTATTAAACCAAAAAAAGTATTATAACAAAATTGACAAAATCAAACGAAAATAAAAATTGAATTAATATTTTAACCTATAAATAAAAGAGGAAAAAATATGATTTAACTTATAATAAGAGTAAAAATGAGATGAAGGTAAAGTACTTAGGAATGCTTACGTGCCTTTCTAAGGAATAAGAAAATAGATGGTAAAAGTATGACGAAAATGTAGTAACATTAAATACTAAACAGTGTAATAAAGTTGCAATCTAATGTAAGATTTGGATATTTTCATGTGTTTATTTACAAGAAACTACATAAGGGGGTAAATTGTCATCCTACGTTAGAACATCAAGATATATACGAATAAAGATAATATAAAAGTTAATTTTTAATTGTCAATACAAGAAAACCAGTAAAAGTTGAAAAAAAAAGATTTCGCCTCATCTTATCTCAGGGAATTTTTAAGAAATCATGTTATGATTAAAATTATATTATTTAGTGTTTATCTCTCCCACATTTTCCTTTGTCTCTACTTAAAATTTTAGAATATTTATCCTTGAAAACTTGTGAGTTTTGCTGCTCCTAATTTTGGAGAACATGTTATATTATCAAAAACTTGCATGTCATACTCATAAGTTCTTTAGTACAGTGTAAATTTAACAAGTCTCAAATCAATCTTGTTTTGTAGTGAGTTTGAACAACATACAAACTTGTTCTGAACGTCTGAACAAAGAAAGAGATACAACTGAACATTATATAACATACAACCTTTTTCAACAAATTCAAATCCATACAAAGATGCCAGAATAATTCGAACGACACAAAATTTAATACTATATTTTATAATAATTTCACGTATACCAAAGTATTCAGATTCAAAATCTGAGGTTTGGTGCATGAACCTTGTTCTGATACTTCAGTCACTCAGCACAATGAATGTAACAACAAATACACTACAATTTTAAATAGTCCTTACCTGGTAGCAGAGCAGCATATGATAACTGTATGAAAGCAATGACTTCATTTTCACAGCAATACACAAGCACACTATAAACAAGTAAACGACATTATTCTCTCTTTCTCTCTGCATAAGAAAAGCACAGATCAACACACAAAAGGAGCATCAACATGGTGATCACTGCAGTAGAGTCCAGGTTTTTGAGTGAAACCGGTCCTCTTGAGCTTCTCCCGTGCCCTCTGAACAAGTTCGTGGTTTGTGATTGCACCATCACTCTCCTTAATTATTTCCTGTATTGCATTGCTGAAAGCTCCATAGGCACTGGCAGCGTTTCCTGAAGGACTTGCATCTGCGGAAGTTTGGTCACTCTGACATCCACTCATCAGAATCCCACCAGCCGGAAGGCTGTGTCTGGATGATCCAGCATATGCCTCCTGCTTACTTTCCACACGTGTCTCCAGGGCAGGCTTGGCGTATCCCTCATCATCATCAAGCTTATGCTTGAGAAACTCTTGGGCAAGACCACCCACCAACCCCAATATTCCACCCCCACCTTCACCACCTCCTTGTTGGAGTTTATTCAAAATAACATTCATGAACTTCTTCACTTTGGGACTAGAATCTTCCCCAAAGACATCGAAAAGAGTAGGTCTGAGTTTCCCAACATCAATGTCTTCTTTCCCAGTTTTCTGCTTGAGTATATCAATGAGGGTTGAAAGGGGCAGAGATCTATTCTTTACATAGCCATAGTCCCCATGTGGAAGATCAATATCCCTATCTTCAACCTCATCACCATCATCCCTGCCTCTGTGGTGGCGCAAACCTGAAGGGATATGGAATCCGCGAGACTCAATGGCATCTTCCACAGTCCGATGGAGAAAATTTGAAAATCCAAAGCCAGAGCCAGAGCCAGACTTAGACTCTTCCTCCTCTCCCTTTGTACTCTCTCCTATCTGCTCCTTAGCTTCTTCAAGTAGGCCACCACTGTGGCAAGAATCAGACACAATTGTGATCCTGCAATCTCTGGGGATTCCATCCACAAACTCCCTGAAATCATCATCTGTTTACACAGACATACACATATAGCCTGTTACTTCCCACAAAAAAATCATGCCGATGCAACAATGTTCCATCTCAAACATAACAATTTACTTCTACTATGTTTGAATTAAGTAAGCTATTAACATAAAAATGAAGAATGATTTTGACCTGGGAAAATTATACGATCTCATGAATCAGTTTTCAACAAATTCCCTGAATCATAATCTGTTTGCACAGACCTACACAGATAGTGTATCACTCGCAAATAAATCAAGCCAATGCAATAGTGTTGTGCCAAAAAAAACAAAAATACTGCCATTATTTTCCAATTAAGTTGGAATTACTCAAACAAACACAGCATGAACACAGGGCTGAAGAAAAAACACGGATCTGCTCTTTACTAACTAAACAGATCCATCTGTTTTCCATTTCTGACCAAGGTAGACCAAATTTGGTCTCAACTTTGCCGGATACTCAGACAAACGTAATCACCACCCATTAAAGTAAAAGGAGTAATAAATCAATTTAATCTATGAAATTACAAGCGTCAGTAAGAAGAGTTTAATTTTCATATACTGTCAATATAATCTATAAAATTATATCGTCACTCGGTCAGAAATCATCTTCGATATGATTGCAGAGTAATTATTACAAAATCCTAGTAATTTTAATTATAAAATATTCTATAATTGGATGATATTATAGAAAAAACTTCACATTGTCTATGTATGGGTGACATCACTGGAAAATTTAATTTTCATAACTAATAAAATATCGTACATGATAGGTAGTAATTGCTAACGTGAATAAAGTTGTCATGTTTGACCAATTGTTAAGGACATTGCAAAATCAATGCATAGATTACTTACTTAAGGACTGAGTGTTTATTTGGATGCAAAACTTAAAAGTATTTCTTGAAGTTTCTGAAAACTTCTCTAATGAAAAAAAGTTCCATTTATCTTCAATAGAGAAAATCTCAAACAAATTCTAACTTTTATCTAAAAAAGTGTTTCAATCTTTTTAAAAGTTAATACAAAGGGGTGATTTGCTATTGGTTCATAGTGTAAACAGACAGAAAAATTCTATATAAATTGAAGGCACTAATTTGATGCATTTTACTACATCAACCGTTTATAAAATCAAACATCCCCCAAAATGGTGTCACAAATCTACACTGTTTTCACGCGCATACAATCAGATCTAGTTCAACTTTTCCTTCATCTCAAAACCCAGAAAACAAAAGAAAACAAACAACTCATTAATTCAGAATTTTTTTGAGACAACTACAAAAGTTCAATGTCAATAATCAATAATATAATCAATTGTAATCAGAATAATTTTTGTTTCGATCAATTCGGCTAGAGGTACTTGAAAAACAATTAATTTTGTTTGAAAGTAACATAAATTCCGCTTCTGCATACACAAAATAGGAATCGTAAATCACAAACTTTCAGATTAAAAAAACAATTAACTTTTTCAAATTTTCTTTTTCACAAATTTCAAGCTTTGTTCTAAATAAACACTGCAAACAGTTTTATATTTTATATTTTCTACCTCGAAAGCAGATGAAACTGAGAAAAATAATCTTCCCCAATCATGTCCAAAAGAAAAGAAAGCCCATCCCGAAAAAAGAGATCATAACCACACAGCAAAAAGCCAGAAAAGAACAAAACAAAGAGTTAAAAACGGATCCAGATAGTAACCAACCAGTGATGAGGTTCATATCAGAAGGAACAATGCATTCATCAAATCCAGTGTCATCATCCTCTCCCGTTTCCGCAGGAAGACGCGTTCCGTGTCCGCTGTAGTGCACAAAGAGCACGTCTCCGGGCTCCGCCGATCGGACCAGCGAGGTCAACGCCGACCGGATGTTCTTCCCCGTCGGCTCCGTGTACGATTCGTCCGTGTCGATCAACACGGTGATGTTGTCTTCGGAGAAGCCGTAACGCTCGACGAGGCACTGCTGCATCCGCTGCACATCGTTTATGCAACCTTTCAACTCCGCCTTGGTGCCCGGGTAGTTGATTCCGATCAACACTGCCTTTTTCGCCATTGCAACTTTCTCTCTCTTTCTCTCTCTTTATGATCCACCAGTGAGAGTGTTACCCTTTATCTTGCGCGTTTTTCTACCTGAACGATAACGAAGACAAGGGGTGTTTCCGGTATACGATAACGTATCTACTATTTTCGCCTTAATTCCATTGTTCAGTAACGGTTTAATCATGTAAAACAATTATAATTATGATTAAAGCCTTGTTTAGTATATTTATAATTGAGTGATACCTTTCATATTTATTTTACTTTTTATAATTAAATTTAAAATAAGTTTTATTAAAACTGTAATCACTCTATCTCAATCCCAAAAAGGAGGGAATTGGACTGAATCAGATTTTGACATTCTTTAAACAAAGTTGATTTCTTGATGTTGTTCTCAAAAAGAGTTTCTGACCATCAAATAAAATACAAAAACAAAATAAAATTGTAATGATAAGATTCAAGATAATTAATATAGTGTCTTTTGAAATAAAATTGCAATGATAAGATTTAATACCTTTTTTAATTTCCGTATTTATATTAACTGTTTAATTTTTTTTAGTTAATGTTGTCTTAATATATATTAGAATAATTTAATATTATTTTTCTATTAACGTTTGTTATAGTGAGATAATTTGACAGGGTGATATATATTTTTTTATTCGAAAAGGAGTTCATACTCTCGTGATCTTTTAATAACAGTAAGATTAATATAATGAAAGATCACATCATGTTTTTCTAATAAATAATGGGATTGCATTAAAATTTAAAACAAAAATATCATATATGATAATTAAGAGAAGTATTACGTGTTTAATAAAAATATATTTATTAAATCATTTAATTCTATAAAATTTAATATTTGCATAAATATCTATTTAATTAAAAAATTAAATATGTTTTAGTACTTAAACTTTAATATAAAACTGAAACTCGTTTTTATTTTAAATTTTAATATAATTTAGTCATAAACTTTAATATAATTTGTTCTTAATAACTTTTAAAAACAGATATATATAATCTTCTTAATCAAAAGAATTTACATTTTTTTAATGAATAATAATGTTTTAACTGATTATTTAACATGTTTTATCTCAAATACTAGTCTAAAATATTATTTAATATGTAAAACAATTAATAATATTAAGTTAAAAGAATTATACATAATTATTTTTGAAATTTAAAATCAAAATTTAAAATATAAATAAATTTTAATTTTACGTTCAAATTTAAATTCTTGGATACTACCATACCAGTAACATCCGGAAATTATGATATTTAAGTATGTAATTTTTATGTTATATCAAACTTAATATGATAGTAGATAATAAGCTAAACTATGTAAAGGTACTTTAATTTTTATATTAGATCTTGCTCGTTTATATTTTAAAATATTTCATGTTTTCTTGTATATATTTTGAAAAGGATAAAATATGTTTTTCAATTTTTGTTTTAAACATTAACAAAAGTTGCCTAGTCTTCCAATAGCTGTAATTTTGTTTAAGTTGTAATCTAATGTGAAATGCGATGTTAAACATGAACATTACTGAAAAACTTTTAATAACTTGTTAATTTACAAAATCATTCTTCAAGATAAAAAAAAGACTTAATTTAGCAACATTATACTTTTAAAATGTTAAATACAATGATTTAATTTTATTCAATTTCCATTATGTAAAATATATAATATCTATCTATATATCAAAACTCTAGCATCCAAAAATATATAGTATAAAATATATAAATAGTAGTCAACATCATAATATGATAGAACAGTTAAAGACTTGCAGTTAAGGAGTTAAGCTTACAACCATCCAAAATGGCTAAAAATTTAAAACTTTATCTACAATAGAGTATTTCAAAACTTTACAAAACAACTAGAAGATCCTAACTAAACTAAACAACAGCGTCATCACCCTCCAAAGCCTGCTCCAGAGGCACCTCGTCTACCTCTGCTCACATCCAAATGGATGATCATTGCAAAAGAAAACACCACACGAGCAACATACAAACACAAGCAAAAGGGTAAGCTAGATATACAAAGATCATACAATTATAATAGCATGTAACATACAAAGTTCACTCCAACAAAGTATACTAGTTTACACATCCTAACATGTTATATTTTAGACACGACTCGTCCGGACTTAGAATGATTGCCGAGCTATGGCGGGTCGTGAACTCGTGGTGGCCTCTATTGTTTTGCAAAGTCATTGCCAATGGGTTTCACCCTACCACACTCACGAGGTTAGTTTGTTCCGGGCCTTGAGGCATACTGAAAGCTCCCAAGACTAAGACCTCATACTACTCCTCACGACATGGTTTAATCCTCTCTACTTGAGAATGATTGACCATTGAAGTTTCAGGATGACCCCCAAGACTGAGCTCCTGCATTCATTCTAAACAACCAGGAATCTCACCAAGAGATTCTACCATGAAACTTACTTTCACCACTTTGAATCACATACTTTTATTTGGAATTGAATTCATAATCATACTCTATTATATACTAATATTCACCTTCAAACATAATTCATAATACATAGCAATTAGTTTCATCAAACTCAATACAAAGTAATTAAAGAGCAACTGATTAAGACATTTCGCCCTGCGCACCCAAATCGCAAGGCGAAACCAGGAGTCCCTCGCATAGCGACTTGCTCGCTATGCGAATTAACTCACAGAGGTACCAGACCTCACCCTCTTGCATAACGACCCTAGATCGCTATGCGAGAACACAAACAGAGACCAACCCTCCCAAACTACTCGTTATGCTACCCTTTTCGCTATTCGAATAAAATTGGAAATAACTCCAGACCAACACCAGGCGCACAGCGTCCTGATTCGCCATGTGAATCCCTAGGCAAAGAGCAACTCACCCCAACCATTTGCACAACGCCCAAACTCGCTGTGCGGATGTCTAGACACAGAGCAACCTCTCAATTCATTCGCACGGCGCACCAACTCGCTATGTGAATTCCCTTGGCAGAGAGCAGCTCGCCATAGCGACTTGCTATGCGAAACTATCCGCATAGCGAGTCTGCATAATCTGCAGAACGAAATTTTGTAGATTTATGCAACTCAACCACAACATACCAATTCTAACCATTTCTCCCAACTTCTAACACTCCTAGATTGTATTATATACCTAATTAGACTTGTCTAAGTGATTCTAAACATGTTTACCACCAATCTAAAGTGATTATAAATCAATTCCTACTCTAAAACATTCAATTCCACAACTTAGAGACCCAAAATCAATTCTACCACTTTGCACAAGTTTTTGACCATTTGAAAGACTCATACAAGTCATAAATGACTTACCCATAATGCCTAAACATACCAAATGAACTTCTAACCTCTAATTCTTAAATTCACTACTTCACTTCCTCTAAAAATGTCCCAAAACACCAAAATTCCTTAATCATCTACCTAATAACTATCATAACAGTTTTAACATCTCTAATAACTCAGTTATAGCAATATATCTTACCCAAATCAATTCATAAACATCAATTCACATTTTTACAGTTAGACATTCACATACATCCAATTCAATCCACTCCAAAAATACAAATTATACTCAAAACAGCATATTATTACACAACTCAGCATACACACATCTTATACAATAATTTAAAAATAGTATCTAACTCCCCTTACCTCAGAGATCAAAACACAACTCATCGGATCACCTTTACAGTACCTTACACTGCAAGGAAACTCAACAAAACCCTATAAATCACCAATTTGTGATCAAGAACAGCTCTTAGAGCTAGAATTGGACAGAGAATGGACGAGAAAACGCACCAAACACATGCAACCAGCAGAGATTGCATAGTTTAGGTTCAAAAACAACGGTGAAACATGGATGAACAACTTACCCGCTAGAATCGAGAAATTGATTGGTCTGTTATGAAGCCCTCTACGTCGTGGACGTCTGGGCACCTCCTGATCGTCAATCTGACAACTCAGTTGAGAGAAATCTTAGAGAGAATGCAGAGAAGAATTAGAGAACGGAGGTTTTTAGAGAGATGAAGTGTTTAAAATAATGAACCGAGCTTTAGAAAGTTTTATAAGATTATTTTTAAAGTAAAGAGTTTGTCTCATTATTTTAATACAGCTATCTACTCTAATACTCTATTTTCTAGGTTCTTACAAAAACAAGTTAAAGAACTAAAATAAATCATGTTGTTGGGTACTTCAATTGAAAAAAAATTATTAAAAAAATATTAATTTTAACGGGATTATAATTAAATTTTTTTTTTTTGTATTTATAATTTGCATCTAACATTCTACAACTTTAATATCAAATAATGTAAATGAGAAAGTATAAAAATTAAAATTAATAAGTTATTACAATGTCATTTGTCGTCCTAAAATTATACGATGAAATGAGAAAAATTGGAACTAGTAACTATATTTATGAACTTACATAGTTACATAGATAATTATATAATTAAATTTATCTAACAACTTCATTTCTATCATGTAATATATTATTGTCTATTTTAGATTATTCGTCAATCTTTTTTAAGAACTTCTAAGCTCTTACAAAATATTCTTCCAATTTTCTTCTTAAACTTGTTTAGTCATCAAATATTTTCGTCTATTTTTGTTATCTTCTTTTGTCATGTTCCTCCTATATTATGAATTCTTTAAGACAATAGCGAGAAAAAATGTGAAAAAAGATGAAGAATGAAATAAAATGTTAAAAGTTAGATTTAGAAAAGACATAACTATATATTATAAATCACTTAAAAACGTAAAAATTAATTATTTTAAATATACAAGATAAAAACAAAGAAGATAACAAAAAACAATTTATATAATTTATCCTATATAACATTAATAAAATTTCAATAAAAGTACATTGAGATTAAATGCAAACATTTTTATTATTATTAATAGATAACGTATAATTCGAGTAAATGAGTAAAACATCATACCTTCAACGTAACGGAACACTTCAATAAAAAAAATTAATAGTTTTACTTTTTCTTATAGTATTTTTTTATTAGTATTTTTCAGCTACTAATATATGAATGGTATCTAAATGCATTTTACATAGTAAAAAAATTACAATTTGTTGAGTTGATTGACTTTTACGGCATAATGTCATATTTATCATAATAGAAGATTTTACACGGAGTTTATTTTTTTTTTAAGTATACATTAATCTTCTAGATCTGATTACTATACAAGATTAAGATTAGGATTTAATGAAGTATATTTTTTATATTTTATTTTGAATAAAATTCTATATCTTGATTAGTGAGATTTAGGTTGTAAATTAAGAAAATTTAATCGACCATTTTCTTTAGTGTGGTGTCGCCAATTTTTTCATTTTTAAATTCAAAAAACAAACACGTGGTCACAATAATTATACTCCAGATGCTTGACCAATGAAAATTATTTTTAAATATTGAGTTCAATTACTTTAACACCCCCATTGCACTATCTCGTTTGTATAACTTTTTTTTGAAAAAAATAAATTATCTTTAAGATACAGTTATTTATTTCTTTTAATAAAGAGACTCCATTACATACCAACTTGTCTTCATCAAATTATATTTATTAACATCAAATATGTTATAAAATTATCTTTATTATACTCTTATTTAATGTTTTTAACATTTTAATGATTATCCACGATCAAATCATTTTTCTACGCAAAATTTATCATTAAAAGGAAATATATTCGAAATGTAGATTTGATCGTAATGATATAAGTTAAAGCACCGACCTTAGTTTGGTGACATTATGTTTTGTTTCGTAAATAGAAGGTTTAAATACGTTGTCTCAATTTTCATCAAAATATTTCAAATTGGTTCTTTAATATTTTTTTAGTCTCAATTTAATTTAATTTAATTTTTTAAAATTAAATGCAATTTAATTATTTTTATTAGTTTTTATCAACAATGTTCAAGATATATTATTTATTGTGATTTTTTTTATTTCGTTATCGTGCTACATGAATATATCAATCCAAACTAACATATAAAACTATTAGTTTAGGTTATTACATAAGTAATAAATATTAGTACAAAATAATAAATTTATATATTATGTCTTCACAATCTTCTAAAATTGTAGGTGAATTTTTCAAAAATAAAAACATTTCATAAATATATTTCTACAGCTATTAGTAATGTATCATATATCAATAATCATCATCAAATTATTACATGGAAATCATCCACCTGTTTGATAATATATGTGACCTCTTAAAATATATCAAATTTTAGTTGATAAAAATATTTTTATTGTAATAATCTGGAAATTAATTAAAAAACTTAATGGGATATTAAGTTAATGAAACTATAACTTTGTTCTTTTAAAAGCCATTTTCAAACACATTCTGGTGCATTTAACCCAACTCCATTCTCTCTCTAAAACTCAATCTTCTTCTCTTTGCCTTCTCTCTACCATTCACTCACATTCAGCCATTGCATGTTAGATATATTATATCTTTTATCTTTTAGTTAGTTTGTTATTATTTCTCATTTGTATTTTGGGCTTAGCCCATATTTCTTCTATTATAAATAGAGAACCCTATGTGTGTATTTTACACAAGGGAGATTAATCCAAATATAGTTTTTCACTATATTCAACATGGTATCAGAGCAGGTTCTCTGATCTTCTTCCGAGGTCTCTGCTGTCTGCCGGCGGCCGGCCGTCATGACAGCCGGCAGCCCCTAAAATCTGAGTGAGCAGTCCATTTTTTCTTCTTAAATCTCTGCCACAATCAGCACCAGTCCAGACCCAGTGTGCAACTACTGTCGCCGCCACTTTCCGCTGTCGTCGCTGCTAACTTCGGCCATCGTCGCCGCCACTGCCGTCGCCGCCGCCACCGCCAGCCACCGTCACAGTGTCTACGGGTGACCTACGGACCTGGATCGTCTCTTCGAGCGACGACCAACCACGTCGGTTTCGAGAGCCGCTTCTCAGTCACGCGCCACCACGCAGCGCTTCTTTCAGGCCACTCCGCCATCGCCGGCCACCGCCGGCCGCCTCACAGTTTTGACCGGTGACCAGCGGATCTGAAGCGTCTCCTCGAGCGACGGCCAACCCCGCCGGAGTGAAGACCAGACTCCTCTCCATGCGCCTTCATGCGCCGCTTCTTCTCGGCCAGTCTCGCCCGGGTGTTCTGCACGCGTCGCCTTCCCGGTGTTGGAGTTTCACCGCGACACCTCCATAGCCGTCGCCGGACCTCCCTCTCTCTGTTCAGACCCTCTAGAGCAGCCATTGCTGCCATCTTCGTCTGTCTTTGTCTCCGCCGTTGATGGTCCAGGCACCGTTTGCCGCTGTCCGCGTCGTTTGCCGTTGTCCAGGCGCCGTTTGCCGCTGTCCAGGCGCTGTTTGCCGCTGTCCAGGCGCCGTTTGCCGCTGTCCAGGCGCCGTGTGCTTCCAACCACTATAGGCCCCCATCACACAGTTAGTGATGGCAGTCCCTGTAGTTCTGTCGCTTCCAGCCACTACAGGCCCCATCAGTCAGTGATGGCAATTTTGTCCCTACAATTTTATAACAGTCAATCGCCGCTGCAGTCGCTACCACCTCAGACAACTGCGTCAGTTCTTCTTAGCCCGATCTTCTTGTGATACACTGCTAAGTATCACCACTTGGGAGTTGTCCAGCAAAGAATTTTGGACCTCCAACATGTCTTTGGATCTTTGATGCCTTTGTTTCAGCATTGTAGCTTAATATTTTGTTTTGTTTTAGTGGTTTAGCAATTGTGATCTTTCACATTTCCACCTTCACACTAAGGGGGAGTACGTTTCCAAGACACTGCAAGTCACATAAATATGGGTGTAGTCCCTGCAGTTTTGTAGATTTCAGCTACTACTGTTGATCCCGTCACCCATCCATCATTGATGAGGATTTAGTGTAGTCCCTGCAGTTTTGTAGCTCTTAGCTTTCAGCTACTACTATTGATCCCGTCACTCATCCATCATTGATTGGGAATCAGTCCTTGCAGCTTGTCATTGTCCACCACTGCTCTCCTTCATCCACTTTTGAAGTTGAAGTTTCACAAGATGTTGTTAGTACATCTATGTTTGCCTCACACTCTTGAAGACAAATCATCTAGTTCAACACTGAGTTCATCTATTCCAAGCTTAGTTCATACAATTTGTATGCTCCAGCTTGAGGGGGAGTGTTAGATATATTATATCTTTTATCTTTTAGTTAGTTTGTTATTATTTCTCATTTGTATTTTGGGCTTAGCCCATATTTCTTCTATTATAAATAGAGAACCCTATGTGTGTATTTTACACAAGGGAGATTAATCCAAATATAGTTTTTCACTATATTCAACAGATTAGGTGGTGCTCAAGTGACCGCGGCGCAAAGAGTTTCGCAACCATCCGATTAGATTCTCGTTCTTCAGCAGGTAAGTCGTTTTCCTTTCTCCTACGTGATTTTAGAACCTAGGGCATGCATCTTTACTGGTAGCGTGTAGCTAGAAATATTCCCTTCCATTTCCTCTGTTTATCCTAGCTCTAAGAGTTGCTTCCATCACCATTTTTGGTGGTTGTAGGGCACTGTTTAGGTCCTTGCTGTGAGGTACTGTTAGGGCTTTCTAGCGAGCTGTACTGTTCAACTCCAAGGTAAGGGAAGCTATGATACGTTTTTATAATTTGCTATATGTTAAGATGTATGGACTGATTTATGCTTTATTCTGTTGTTTGGGCTACATTTTGAGTTGTGAGTGTATGAATGGTTTGTACTGTACTGTTCATCTGTGCATCTGTGAAATTGAGGCTTGTGAACTGTTGTAAATGGGATGATTGTAAACTGTTTTGGATTCTTTAATTTTTGTAATTAATCATGTTGGGAATGCCTTGGGTGAGAATATGTGGTAATACTGATAAAATAAAAAACTTAGTGTTCTGGTAGTGTTTTGAGTCACTTGAGAGGAAGTGAGGTAGTGATTTTTGGAAGTAGGGGTTTGGGGCACAATTGGGTTGTTGGGACATCTTAGGTAAGTCATTTGTGACTTGTTAGGATCATAAAACTAGCCCAAAACATGTTAGAAGTGGTAAAATCGAAATTGGGTCCTTAAGTTTTAGGAATTGATGTTTTAAAAGATAAAACTTGATCTTAATCACTTTAGATTAGTAATGGGGAGGGTTAGGATCATCTAGGCAAGTTTAATTGAGCTTAATACACGAATTAGAGGTCTTAGAAGTTGGCCAAGAGGCCTAGAAATGGTAAGGGCTGGTGTGAGTGTGTGATTCTACAGAATTTGCGTTCTGCAGATGATGCAGAGTCGTTATGCAAGTTGTCTCGCATAGCGAGACCCTATAGAGGGTACTCACTGTCTGGGTAATTCGCTGTGTGAGTTGGTGCGTTGTGCGAATGACCAGAGGGTGTTGCTCTCTGTTTGTGGATTCGCCTGGCGAATCTTGTCGCTATGCGACTGGTGGTGGTCTGGAACCACTGCCAATTTAATTCGAAAGGCGAACGGGGTGCATAGCGAGAGCTTTAGGGGGGTTGGTCTTTGTCTAGGATCTCGCATAGCGACCTGGGCGCGCTATGCGAGAGGTGTGAATACTGGTGCAAGCTGAGAGTTAATTCGCATAGCGAATTAAGGGGTGTGCTGTGCAAGACCCTTTTTGTCTCGCCTCGCGAGTAGGATGCGCTCTGCGAATCCTTGAGTCCAGTTTTCTCTTTTGCTCTTGTTTCAGTTGAATTAAGTATGTGGAATGATTAAGATGCATATGATGATGGTAGTAATATTATTAAACTGATGGTATGTGGATGTATGATACATGTTTGGTGATTGAAAGTATGTGGTTTTAAAAGTATGGTTGATGGACGTAATTCCATGGATCTCAAAGGGAGGTTACATGGTGGTGCCCTATAGTGTTGGACGTAATTCCATGATCTTCAAGGAGAAGATTCATGGTGGTGCCCTTAGTGTTTAGAATGATTTGCATGGTAGCTCAATCTTGGGAGTTTTCCTGACGCTCCAATGGTCTTCCATTCTCAAGTAGAGAGGATTGATCCATGTGGTGAGGAGTAGCAGGAGGTCCTAGTCTTGGGTGCTTCCAATATGGCCCAAGGTGATTGATAACGGACTAATCTCGTGAGTGTGGTAGGGTGAAACTCATTGGCAATGGCTTTGCAAAGCAGTAGAGGCCACCACGAGAGCATAACCCGCCATAGCTCGACAATCATTCTAAGTCCGGACGAGTCAAGTTTAAGTGAAACAAGTCATGTTTGTGTAGTGTAGTGTGTTTGTCTTTACTTGCATGTTGCCTGTGACTACTATAACATGATTTTTATATCTAGCTCACCCTTGCTTTTGTGTTTGTGTTTTGCTTGGGTATGCTTTTCCTTTTGCAATGATCATCCACTTGGATGTGAGCAGAGGCGGATGAGGTGCCTCTAGAGCAGGCTTTAGAGGACGACGGTGCTGCTGCTTAGTTTAGTTAGGACACTTGGTTGTCCTTATTATTTTGAAATACTCTAGTATGTTTAAGTTTTAAATTATGACTCAATTTGATATGACTGTAAGCTTAACTACTTTATTTACAGTCTACTCTAACTGTTCTCTCTTATTAAAATGCGGACTTACTATATTATATGCTTCTATATAATCTGGGATGTTATACTTATTGATAAAAAAGACATACTTCAAATATATAGACATTTTAATAATTTTAATTTTTAATTTAAAATAAAAAAAATAAAAAAAGTCGAAAATAATTTAAATACCGTTATTCTTAAAACTTAGTTACCATTTTTTTGTCAACTAAAATTTGGTACACTTTAAAATGTTACCTAAGTTAGTAAACTCATATATATATATATATATATATATATATATATATATATATATATATATATAAACTATTATTGTAAATAAAAACCACAATTACAACATTTATAAGGATAAGCTAATAGAATTATAACAATTCCTATCAATTAAAAAGTTTTACATATAGCTAGTGAAAATCTATTAATACTATGTACATCAACATCATCATTAAAGATTCAACAACACTAACTCATATCAATTATACTAAATCATCACATATAAGATTCAAGTATTTATCCTAATTCAAATTGATTCATAATTCACTATACCACATTAAATCTTTCACACAAATTCAATCATTTATTAAGACTTTAACACTATTTAAACTCAATTTTCGGAATATTCATGCATTGAGTTGAATACACATCTCAGTAATGCACCTATCATAAATTTTTTGAACAATAAATTCAATCATTAACAACAATATTTCCCTTATCCCCAAACTATCAACCTTGTCCCAAAACTATATGACAGAATTAATTCTTTTTTTTCTTTTACATCACAACATTTCATAATGATCTCGCTGAGAACCTTTTTTTTATTCTTACCAACTAAACTTCACTCTCTATATGAGTATGCGAGTTTAGCAGAGTCAGAATGACTACACTCTCTAGACTCCTACTCAATGCAACATGTTTTATTTAATATGACATTAAAAAATAGAAATAACCGTATCAATATAATTCTCACAATAATAATACATATTTATCACACATTCCACTAGGTTTTTTTGTATTCAAGCCTATAATCTATTTAACTTAACATACATCTACAATACCAAATCCTTGTATCATTTATTCTCATCAGGTACGACAATTCATAAAATAAATAATAGCTAATTCAATATAGCCGAATAATAAATCATGTTATACATTAAAACTTATAAAAGTTATAGAAATCTTCTTACAACTACTATTATCACACAGAAATAATTTTTTTTTGCCATAAAATAATATATTATTTTAAAATAAATAAATAATTTTACCAATTTACATATTGTAAAACACATCCATGTTTAGAACTTACAAAATTATAAAACATGTTTAGAGAAATGTTATGGATATTTACAATATGTTTTATTTAAAATTATGAAACATATTGTAAATAAACTCCCTTATTCTAGCATTGTCGCTTAAAAATATAGCAATTATTATAATTATAATAACGTCCCTTACTACTATTGTTATATTATGAAAGTTACTTTATCAATTTAACGGTCAAGATAATTATGATAATTAAACAAGTCTTCTTTACTTTCTAAATTATGTAACTTCTCCAAATCATATACTTGAACTGTTTCTATCACATCAAATAATATTAATATCATTTAACAACCAATCAATTATCATAATTTATTTCTCTACCACTCCATTTCATAATTGCTCCTCAGTAAAAGGTTAAAAAAATAGAAAGAAATCGTTGAAAACGAATATCTGGCCTTCAACGATTTCTAAATAACTTTTATATAAAAAAAAATTATTATTTATAAGTACATATAAAAAATTATTAAGTCAACTACAAATAAAATAATTATGAAGTTTAAATAAATAAATCTAAAAAAACTTATTAATAATCTAAAAGTTAAAAAAAAATAAAATAAAAGAAGTGAAACTGAAAGGTCTCAAAGGATATGAGAAATAACATTCAAACGAATTTGGAAAATTTGTTGACGAAATTGGAAATTCGTTTAACCATATCCGTTGAGGCCTTTTTCGATCTCTCTTACAAAATAACCACCCCCAACAACAGCATACGATAAATGTCATAAAACAAATAAATATACATCCAAACTAGAAACCCAAAATCAAACAGTACCAACATTAAACCAGTAAATTAAAGTACCGAAACATTAAAACGAGAAATGAATCAATCTGGATTTGAAGAACAAACGAACGAGAACCAAGCCCAAGAATGAAAGTACAAAAAGATTGAGAGGGAGCCTTTGATTTTGAAGAAGAGATGAAGAGAGACAGGAGAAAGAAAGGATGAGAGAAAATCCAAAAGTGTGAGGTGGGGGTGGGAGCAAGAGAAAGAGAGAAGGAGAAAACTTGGGAAGTGCAGGAAGAAATTGGAGGGGTGCAGGGAGAAAGCATGTGCTTCTTATTGTTTAATTCATACGTGGTCATACTAATCTGTCGAGAGCATTTCTCCCTCCATCACCCCTTGTTCTCTTCATCTCTCCATTCTTATTTTACTCCTAATAAAATTTTATTTTTAGGTTAATATTTTTTAACTTCTATACACTCTAATATCCTACATGAATGCATGTACTGACAAGCATACAAGATCTTCTTCTTTTTTAACGATTTCGTCCTGTTATTATTTTTATTGTGTTCTTTTTCCTCGTTTAATATTCTATTTCTTTCATTCTTTCATATAATTGTGATGTGAGAATGTATTGGAGTTTGATTAGGTGGTGTGCATTTATATATGTAATTGTTAGTATAATTATAATGCTTTTGACTATGACTGAATGTTGTTTTGATAGGTTGATTCTTGAATTTGGATATGCTATGTAACCATGACAATAATAAATATTGATTTTGTTGGAATATTATTTGTTTTTAAATAAAGCCCTATTTCTAAGGGTTGAACTAGTCTAGGCCTGTTAGCTATTATTTAGGTGTACGTGACTATTTTTTAGCCATTTACTTAGATTCAGTTTTTTTCTTTGTAAAGACTTATAAAAAGTCGTGCTCTTTCAATTGAAATAACACAGAGAATTATCCATTCACAAACAGTGTGTGCAGGTTGTGCTCTGTGTAGCTAACAAGTGGTATCAGAGCTCCATACGGGGCCTGATACGGAGTGAACAACTGTGATAAAGTGTGAACAGTTGTAGTGCAAGTGAGAAGAGTGTGGGGTCTGGAAAACATTGTGAGTGCACATATAGAAGAAAGAGAACCCGTGAGTGAAAGCAGTGAAAAGAGTGTGGAGAGTGCACATACAGGAAAAAGGAAACGGTGTGAATGCATAAACAGAAGAAAGAAGGAAGGATGTCCAATATGGAGAAATTTGTTCAACATGCCATTCCCAAATTTGATGGTCACTATGAATTTTGGTCTATGACCATGGAAAATTTCTTACGCAGCAAGGAGATGTGGCAGATTATTCAAGATGGGATACCGCTCTTAGGTACTCACCCCACTGAAGCTCAAGAAAAGGTTGTAGCTGACGTTACGTTGAAAGACTTGAAGGTAAAAAATTACCTGTTTCAGGCCATTGACAGGGAGATATTAGACACTATTCTGGACAAAAGTACGTCCAAGAAGATTTGGCAATCCATGCAACAAAAATTCCAAGGCTCAACCAGGGTCAAGCGAGCACAACTCCAAGCCTTGAGACGTGAGTTTGAGTTACTCACTATGAAAGATGCTGAAACCATTGATCAATATCTGGGATGTACTCTCACTACTGTCAACAAGATGAAGTCGAATGGAGAGGTGATGAACTCAAGTACTGTGGTTAGCAAAATACTCAGATCACTCACCCCAAAATTCAATTATGTTGTGTGCTCAATAGAAGAATCTAATGATTTGAGTAAACTAAGTCTTGATGAACTCCATGGAAGCTTACTGGTTCATGAGCAGAGAATGCAGGACTCGCAACCTGATGAACAAGTGCTGAAAATTTCTCATGATAGTAGATCAGAAACAGGATACAGTCGAGGAGGTGGCGGATACAGCCGAGGAGGTGGCGGATACAACCGAGGAGGTGGTGGACGTGGTCGTGGAAGAGGTCGCAGAAGACAATCATTGAATAAAGCACTTGTGGAGTGTTTTCGGTGTCACAAACTAGGACACTTCCAATATGAGTGCCCACGACTCGAAAAACAAGCATATTATGCAATGTACGAGGAATCATCAGGGTAGAAGATGAAATATTATTGGTAGCATATGAAGAAACAAATCATGCACAGCAAGAAGACTGGTTTCTTGATTCTGGTTGCAGTAACATATGACTGGAAATAAACAGTGGTTTACCAAGATACACGAACAGGGACTATGCAAGACCGTCAAGCTTGGTAATGACAACACTATGGCTGTAGAAGCAAAAGGAGACATTCGAGTTTGTATTAATGGTTGCTCACATATCATCACAGATGTATATTATGTTCTAGAACTTAGAACCAATCTTCTAAGTTTAGGCCAACTCCAAGAGAAAGGTTTGGTTGTATTGATTCAAAATGACTCTTGTAAAATTTTCCATCCAGATCGCGGATTACTTCTTCACTCTAGCATGAAAGGAAATAGGATGTTTTATCTAACGTCCTCAATGAACCCTCGTGAATCACAGTGTCTTCATGTAGATGAATCTTCTGAACGAGAAGTATAACTTTGGCATAAAAGGTTTGCTCATCTGAACTTTCAGGGACTTTGCACACTTGCCAACAAGCAATTGGTCACCGGCCTTCCACCTCTAGAGGCGTCCAAAGAAACATGCACATCGTGTCTCACTGGAAAACAACATAGGGACACCATACCAAGACAAAGTCCTTGGAGAGCGTTGAAGAAACTCCAACTAATTCATGCTGATGTGTGTGGTCCCATTTCACCCTCGTCTCACAGCAACAAGAAGTACGTTCTAAGTTTCATTGATGATTACTCTCGTAAAACATGGGTTTACTTTCTACATGCAAAATCTGAAACATTTAGTGCATTCAAAAGCTTCAAAGCCCGTGTGGAAAAAGAAGCCAACGCTTCCATTATCTGTCTAAGAACTGACAGAGGTGGTGAATTTACCTCTGAGGAATTTGAAAATTACTGCAATCATCAAGGGATTTCAAGACAAAAGACCACAGCTTACACTCCGCAACAAAACGGAGTTGCAGAAAGAAATAACCGCACTATCTTGAATGCAGTTCGAGCAGTTTTACATGAGAAAAGTGTTCCAAAGTCATATTGGCCTGATGCTGTCCGGTGGTACGTTCACGTCTAAAATCGAAGTCCATCATCGGCAATAGATCACCAAACACCAGAAGCACTTTGGAGTGGAGTCAAACCACATGTTGACTACTTTCGAATATTTGGTTGCATTGGCCACGTTCATATTCCAGATCAGAAGCGCAACAAATTAGATGATAAAAGTCAACCGTGTATACTCTTAGGGATAAGTGAAGAATCAAAAGCTTACAAACTATATAATCCTGCTAACAATAAGGTCATCATAAGCAGGGATGTAGTGTTTGAGGAGGACAAAAGCTGGAATTGGCATGGCAATGCAAAGGATGATACTCGAGAAGGTGAAAATCCGGTCCTAGAAGAGACACCAGTAGACTCCTTCCCGCACGAACTTTCAGTCAGTCATGACACCAGTTTCGATCCACTAATTAATTATGATTCAGACTCAGAATCTCATCATCTTCCAACTGAAGGGAGGGCAACAAGACAGAGGCGACCACCTGCATGGATGACCGATTATGAAACGAACCTCTCGATAGCAGCAGAAGAGAGTTTACTAGCCATGATGATGTGCGAGCCTGAAGATCCTCGCTCATTTGAAGAAGCCCATACAAATTCAAAATGGAGAGATGCAATGAACGCTGAAATCGAAGCAATAGAAAGAAATAACACTTGGGAACTCATAGATCTTCCAAAAAAAGCTACACCTATCGGTGTAAAGTGGATATTTAAGACCAAACTCAATGAAAGAGGTCTGATAGAGAAATACAAGGCTAGATTGGTGGCTAAAGGTTATGCTCAAAGATTTGGAATCGACTATACTGAAGTTTTTGCCCCAGTCGCTCGACTTGATACAGTGCGAGTCTTATTAGCCTTGGCAGCCCAAGAAACATGGGAAGTCTTCCAACTTGATGTAAAGAGTGCATTCTTGCATGGTGAACTTCAAGAAGAAGTGTTTGTTCAACAACCTGAAGGGTTTATCAAAAGGGGTAGAGAAAATCAAGTGTATCGTCTCAAGAAAGCTCTATATGGGCTTAAACAAGCTCCACGAGCTTGGTATAGCAGGATTGAAGCATATTTTGCAAAAGAACATTTTGATCGATGCTCCAGTGAACACACCTTGTTCATTAAAAGGTTTGATGGTAATATTCTAATTGTTAGCTTATATGTTGATGACATAAATTTTACTGGCAATAGTCGTCAAATGTGTGAGGACTTCAAGCGTTCAATGCAATCAGAATTTGACATGACGGATTTGGGAAGAAGGAGGTACTTCCTAGGAATTGAAGTTATACAAAGTGATATAGGAATTTTTATTTGCCAAAGACGTTATGCCCGTGAGATGTTAGCTCGGTTCAACATGTCCGAATGCAATTCTGTTTGCAATCCAATTGTGCCAGGCACTGTACTATCCAAAGATGATGAAGGAACATTAGTTGATGCCACCAAATTTAAACAAGTTGTTGGCAGTCTCATGTACTTAACTGTTACTCGACCAGATCTAATGTTTGGAGTAAGTCTAATTAGCAGGTACATGACTACTCCAAAGGCATCACATTTGGCTGCCACAAAGCGTATTCTGAGGTATGTCAAAGGTACCATTGAGTACGGTATTTTATACCAAAAGGGAGGAAAAACTGAAGTCACAGCCTGTAGTGATAGTAACTATGCTGGGGATTTAGATGATAGACGAAGCACTTCGGGGGCAGTATTCATAATAGGATCAGGGGCTGTATCATGGGCTTCGAAAAAGCAGTCAGTAGTTAGCTTATCAACTACAGAGGCAGAATATATAGCTACCGCAACATGTGCTTGCCAATGTATTTGGCTTCACAGAATTCTAGAACATATTGGGATTGAAAGAAAGGAACCAATCACAATTCTATGCGATAACAACTCTACTATTCAGCTGTCCAAAAATCCTGTCTTTCATGGACGCAATAAGCACATTGCAGTAAAATTTCACTTTCTTAGAGATCTTGTAAATGATCATATTGTTCAATTGAAATATTGCAATACTCAAGAACAGGTGGCAGATATAATGACTAAGGCGGTAAAACTTGAACAGTTTGAGAAACTTCGACAAATGCTTGGAGTAGTTCATATTATTACCGTAAGCTAGAGCTTATGGGAGGGATTGTTGAAATATTATTTGTTTTTAAATAAAGCCCTATTTCTAAAAGTTGAACTAGTCTAAACCTAGGCCTGTTAGCTATTATTTAGGTGTACGTGACTATTTTTTAATCATTTACTTAGATTCAGTTTTTTCTCTGTAAAGGCTTATAAAAGGTCGTGCTCTTTCAATTGAAATAACACAAAGAATTATCCTTTCACAAACAGTGTGGAGGTTGTGCTCTGTGTAGCTAACAGATTTATCACGTTCATTCCTTGGAATTTCGTTTTTCCCTGCACACAGTATACCAATTCCATTTTTATATACATTTATAATTATTAGCATTTCTTTTCTTAGGTTTTCGTTTCTCGTGCACACTATTGGCTTTATATAGATATACGTATTAACATTTCTTTTCTTAGCTTTTCGTTTCTCGTGCAAACAGTACATTGAATATTGATTTTTATATATACATTTTTAAGTATCTAGAGACATTGTTTCATAAAGGATGGGGTATTAGAATAGGACCGCGATATTCCAACAACGCATATTTAACACTGTTTTGACAACGCCACGTGTCGTTATTTGATTGGTTTGTTAAAATTTTTTTAAAACCTACGAAACGGAAGTCCGTAACCCTTATTTTTACTGAAATTCCGAAAATAGCCCTTTCTCTGTTCCATTGGAAACGAAGGTGCGTTCTCTTGGAAGGTCGAAGGTCGCGTTTCGTGGCGCTTCACTTTGTTCTGTGTGCGTTCGTCTTCGAAGCTTCCATCTTCGCTGTCGTTGTCTCGCTCTCTCGCTCTATCATTTTTACTTTGTGTTAATCTCACTTATAATGACAAAAGTAGTGATTGAAAAATGAACGCAGCATTATAATAAGAATTTGAAAAGTACGAGACCATTTTCAGTAAAATTAATGGTAATTAACGGGAAGGAGTTGATCAAATTCTGAGTGGGGAGATGGGTGTTGGTCATTGATGTAAACGCAAGAAGTGTGGAGTGACCCATGAGTAGGGGGACGAAGTACTGCAAGGGATGAGTCAGAGTGTTGAAAAAATGGTCTGGTAATCGTTTACAGAATCCTGGTAAACGATTACCCGAGAGAAAATTGGATTTTGTACATAAAGTCCAACACAGGTAGTCAGCCAGGTGAACAGGGGTCATCATTGGAAAAAAAGCTCAGTTTTGGGCAGTTCTGCACCTGTCTGAGGCTGGTCCAGGTGTTTCAGTGGTGGGAGAGGGTGGTTGGTGATGTGATGTGTGTCCAAGGAGTGTGGGGTGACCCCTCATCAGTTGGAGGAGCAACCTCTGCAAGGGATGAGTGAGGGTGTTGAAAAAAGGGTCTGGTAATCGTTTACAGCATCCCTGTAAACGATTACCCGAGACAAAAATGGATTTTGTACAGAAAGTCCAATACAGGTACTCAGTCAGGTGAACAGGGGTCACCATTGGAAAAAAAGGTGAGTTTTAGGCACTTCTGCACCTGTCTGAGGCTGGTCCAGGTGTTTCAGTGGTGGGAGTGGGTGGTTGGTGATGTGATGTGAGTCCAAGGACTGTGGGGTGACCCCTCATCAGTTGGAGGAGCAAGCTCTGCAAGGGATTTGTTGACCAAAAAACCATACAAGTGAATTTAAGGGTCATTACTGGTTGGGAGGTTATGTTTGATGACCCCAAGAAGTGGGGAAGAAGTCATTCTTACTGAGGGGACCAAGTTGGACAAGTGCAGAGCTAATCTGCAGAAAAAACATTGTCGTAATCGTTTACAGTGGCCTCGTAAACGATTACACGAGAGAAATCACTGTTTTGTACAGAAAGTTGAACTGAAGTAGTCAGTTGTAGTGTCCTGGGTGATCATTGGCAAAAACTGTTAATTTAAAGCACAAGTCCACTTGTATTTACTTGGTGTTGGTGTTTGACTGGTGGTAGACGGTGGTAGGTGATGGGAGGTGACCCCAAGAAGTGGGAAAGAAGCCATTCTTACTGAAGGGACCAAGTTGGACAAGTGTAGACCCAATCTGCAGAAAAAACACTATGGTAATCGTTTACAGTATCTTTGTAATCGATTACAGTGTCAAAAAAGGTGTAAACTTGATTTCTAAGGCATAATTTGAAAGGTCTTTGAGTATAGATTCCAACAAAACAAGAATCAACTCATTTGGAGTTCGGTGGAGAAAGTTATGAGCAAAAGAACAAGCAAAGGTGAGAGTTGGCAAAAATATATGAAACGCTAACTTGAAAGAATAAACTGTACCAACTCAGATGTCCAAAAAATACAAATTAGTAGTCATTGGAAAGATTTTTGAGTCTAGTTTCTAATAAAAAAAGAATCACATCATTTGGAGGTCGGTGGGAAAAGTTATCAGTAAAATAGCCAGCAAAGGTCAAAGTTGACAGCATGTTATCTCACCCAAGTTGCTCATCTCATAGACATTGTTTTTTTCCTCCATCATGGGGTGCCAAAACATCACTTCCCACCACTGAAACACCAGGACTAGCATAAGAAAAGTGCAAAAGTGCTTAAAACTCACCTTTTTGGCCAATGGTGACCCCAGTTCACCTGACGGAGTACCTGTGTTGGACTTTCTGTACAAAATCCAGTTTTGTCTCGGGTAATCGTTTACAGGGATGCTGTAAACGATTACAGTGTCAAAAAAGGTGTAAACTTGATTTCTAAGGCATAATTTGAAAGGTCTTTGAGTATAGATTCCAACAAAACAAGAATCAACTCATTTGGAGTTCGGTGGAGAAAGTTATGAGCAAAAGAACAAGCAAAGGTGAGAGTTGGCAAAAATATATGAAACGCTAACTTGAAAGAATAAACTGTACCAACTCAGATGTCCAAAAAATACAAATTAGTAGTCATTGGAAAGATTTTTGAGTCTAGTTTCTAATAAAAAAAGAATCACATCATTTGGAGGTCGGTGGGAAAAGTTATCAGTAAAATAGCCAGCAAAGGTCAAAGTTGACAGCATGTTATCTCACCCAAGTTGCTCATCTCATAGACATTGTTTTTTTCCTCCATCATGGGGTGCCAAAACATCACTTCCCACCACTGAAACACCAGGACCAGCATAAGAAAAGTGCAAAAGTGCTTAAAACTCACCTTTTTGGCCAATGGTGACCCCAGTTCACCTGACGGAGTACCTGTGTTGGACTTTCTGTACAAAATCCAGTTTTGTCTCGGGTAATCGTTTACAGGGATGCTGTAAACGATTACAGTGTCAAAAAAGGTGTAAACTTGATTTCTAAGGCATAATTTGAAAGGTCTTTGAGTATAGATTCCAACAAAACAAGAATCAACTCATTTGGAGTTCGGTGGAGAAAGTTATGAGCAAAAGAACAAGCAAAGGTGAGAGTTGGAAAAAATATATGAAACGCTAACTTGAAAGAATAAACTGTACCAACTCAGATGTCCAAAAAATACAAATTAGTAATCATTGGAAAGATTTTTGAGTCTAGTTTCTAATAAAAAAAGAATCACATCATTTGGAGGTCGGTGGGAAAAGTTATCAGTAAAATAGCCAGCAAAGGTCAAAGTTGACAGCATGTTATCTCACCCAAGTTGCTCATCTCATAGACATTGTTTTTTTCCTCCATCATGGGGTGCCAAAACATCACTTCCCACCACTGAAACACCAGGACCAGCATAAGAAAAGTGCAAAAGTGCTTAAAACTCACCTTTTTGGCCAATGGTGACCCCAGTTCACCTGACGGAGTACCTGTGTTGGACTTTCTGTACAAAATCCAGTTTTGTCTCGGGTAATCGTTTACAGGGATGCTGTAAACGATTACAGTGTCAAAAAAGGTGTAAACTTGATTTCTAAGGCATAATTTGAAAGGTCTTTGAGTATAGATTCCAACAAAACAAGAATCAACTCATTTGGAGTTCGGTGGAGAAAGTTATGAGCAAAAGAACAAGCAAAGGTGAGAGTTGGCAAAAATATATGAAACGCTAACTTGAAAGAATAAACTGTACCAACTCAGATGTCCAAAAAATACAAATTAGTAGTCATTGGAAAGATTTTTGAGTCTAGTTTCTAATAAAAAAAGAATCACATCATTTGGAGGTCGGTGGGAAAAGTTATCAGTAAAATAGCCAGCAAAGGTCAAAGTTGACAGCATGTTATCTCACCCAAGTTGCTCATCTCATAGACATTGTTTTTTTCCTCCATCATGGGGTGCCAAAACATCACTTCCCACCACTGAAACACCAGGACCAGCATAAGAAAAGTGCAAAAGTGCTTAAAACTCACCTTTTTGGCCAATGGTGACCCCAGTTCACCTGACGGAGTACCTGTGTTGGACTTTCTGTACAAAATCCAGTTTTGTCTCGGGTAATCGTTTACAGGGATGCTGTAAACGATTACAGTGTCAAAAAAGGTGTAAACTTGATTTCTAAGGCATAATTTGAAAGGTCTTTGAGTATAGATTCCAACAAAACAAGAATCAACTCATTTGGAGTTCGGTGGAGAAAGTTATGAGCAAAAGAACAAGCAAAGGTGAGAGTTGGCAAAAATATATGAAACGCTAACTTGAAAGAATAAACTGTACCAACTCAGATGTCCAAAAAATACAAATTAGTAGTCATTGGAAAGATTTTTGAGTCTAGTTTCTAATAAAAAAAGAATCACATCATTTGGAGGTCGGTGGGAAAAGTTATCAGTAAAATAGCCAGCAAAGGTCAAAGTTGACAGCATGTTATCTCACCCAAGTTGCTCATCTCATAGACATTGTTTTTTTCCTCCATCATGGGGTGCCAAAACATCACTTCCCACCACTGAAACACCAGGACCAGCATAAGAAAAGTGCAAAAGTGCTTAAAACTCACCTTTTTGGCCAATGGTGACCCCAGTTCACCTGACGGAGTACCTGTGTTGGACTTTCTGTACAAAATCCAGTTTTGTCTCGGGTAATCGTTTACAGGGATGCTGTAAACGATTACAGTGTCAAAAAAGGTGTAAACTTGATTTCTAAGGCATAATTTGAAAGGTCTTTGAGTATAGATTCCAACAAAACAAGAATCAACTCATTTGGAGTTCGGTGGAGAAAGTTATGAGCAAAAGAACAAGCAAAGGTGAGAGTTGGCAAAAATATATGAAACGCTAACTTGAAAGAATAAACTGTACCAACTCAGATGTCCAAAAAATACAAATTAGTAATCATTGGAAAGATTTTTGAATCTAGTTTCTAATAAAAAAAGAATCACATCATTTGGAGGTCGGTGGGAAAAGTTATGAGTAAAATAGCCAGCAAAGGTCAAAGTTGACAGCATGTTATCTCACCCAAGTTGCTCATCTCATAGACATTGTTTTTTTCCTCCATCATGGGGTGCCAAAACATCACTTCCCACCACTGAAACACCAGGACCAGCATAAGAAAAGTGCAAAAGTGCTTAAAACTCACCTTTTTGGCCAATGGTGACCCCAGTTCACCTGACGGAGTACCTGTGTTGGACTTTCTGTACAAAATCCAGTTTTGTCTCGGGTAATCGTTTACAGGGATGCTGTAAACGATTACAGTGTCAAAAAAGGTGTAAACTTGATTTCTAAGGCATAATTTGAAAGGTCTTTGAGTATAGATTCCAACAAAACAAGAATCAACTCATTTGGAGTTCGGTGGAGAGAGTTATGAGCAAAAGAACAAGCAAAGGTGAGAGTTGGCAAAAATATATGAAACGCTAACTTGAAAGAATAAACTGTACCAACTCAGATGTCCAAAAAATACAAATTAGTAGTCATTGGAAAGATTTTTGAGTCTAGTTTCTAATAAAAAAAGAATCACATCATTTGGAGGTCGGTGGGAAAAGTTATCAGTAAAATAGCCAGCAAAGGTCAAAGTTGACAGCATGTTATCTCACCCAAGTTGCTCATCTCATAGACATTGTTTTTTTCCTCCATCATGGGGTGCCAAAACATCACTTCCCACCACTGAAACACCAGGACCAACATAAGAAAAGTGCAAAAGTGCTTAAAACTCACCTTTTTGGCCAATGGTGACCCAGTTCACCTGACTGAGTACCTGTGTTGGACTTTCTGTACAAAATCCAGTTTTGTCTCGGGTAATCGTTTACAGGGATGCTGTAAACGATTACCAGACCCTTTTTTCAACACCCTCACTCATCCCTTGCAGAGGTTGCTCCTCCAACTGATGAGGGGTCACCCCACATTCCTTGGACACACATCACATCACCAACCACCCTCTCCCACCACTGAAACACCTGGACCAGCCTCAGACAGGTGCAGAATTGCCTAAAACTGAGCTTTTTTTCCAATGGTGACCCCTGTTCACCTGGCTGACTACCTGTGTTGGACTTTATGTACAAAATCCAATTTTCTCTCGGGTAATCGTTTACGAGATTCTGTAAACGATTACCAGACCATTTTTTCAACACTCTGACTCATCCCTTGCACTACTTCGTCCCCCTACTCATCACGGGTCATTCCACACTTCTTGCGTTTACATCAATGACCAACACCCATCTCCCCACTCAGAATTTGATCAACTCCTTCCCATTAATTACCATTAATTTTACTGAAAATGGTCTCGTACTTTTCAAATTCTTATTATAATGTTGCGTTCATTTTTCAATCACTACTTTTGTCATTATAAATGAGATTAACACAAAGTAAAAATGATAGAGCGAGAGAGCGAGACAACGACAGCGAAGATGGAAGCTTCGAAGAACGACAGAGCGAGAGAGCGAGACACAATATGGAAGGGTTGAACGAACTTCTTTCCCACCCGAAACCGCCCAAACCCAATTCTTTAAATTTTAACGAGAGAGCGAGAGAGCGAGAGAGCGACAAGGGTTGAACGAACGTCTTTCCCACCCTAAACCGCGAAACCCAATTCTTCAAATTTTAACCTCAAAATCCCAAAATACCCCTCGCCCCGTAACCCTTTCTGTGTTTTATTTTCAATTTATTTGGTCAATCAAAAGCTGACACGTGGCGTTGTTAAATCTGTGTCAAAATTTCGTTGTACAAATAACATTTTCCATTAGAATATTATATTGTCAGAGCTCGGTTTCTGTGCATCTAATTAATTTAAGGCTGAAAGCCTAATTAGAAAAGTCTTTTTCCTTTTGGGTTCAACTTCGAACCAGGGAAACCCAGTGGGCGTGCAAGGGGAAATTATTTCTCAATCTTTTCTCTCTTCTACTACTCGCGTAAGGGAAAACTCTTTCCCATTACTTCTCTGTTCCAGTTAATGCCAACCACCAGAAGCTCCAAGCTTCTTACACTTTTTCTTCTCGCGGACCACCCAGTTTTGGGGGCGAGAACGTTCTACGTCTCGAGCAGAACCATTGACCTTGCAGCGGCGAGAATGTCCTGCGTTTTCGAACAGAGACAGTGACCTTGTGGAGGCACGACGGAGGTGCAACTATGACGGAGTGATGATGCGGCGGAGTCGCGGCGACTGGGCGAGAACCTTGGCCGACGTAAGGAGGAATTTTCTTTCTCCTCCTTCTTTCTCTGATTTCGTTTGAGTTTTAGGGGTTCCTGTTTTCGCATAACGGCGCTAGTTGGGTGCGGATGGTGTTACGATGATGGACGAAAAGTCACACCACGAAACCAAACGGATACGGAAACAACTGATCCGGTGAGAGTGAGGGTGGAAATCTGGAAAGAGAGAAACTGAGACTTGGAAGAGTTGGAGGTGGGGCTGAGCGGGTAGAAATATGGACAAGAATCAAACGGATACGGAGAAGAGAAGAACGGATATGGAGAAGAGTTGTGATATTAAACATGTGTCTCCCCTAGCCTATTTTGTGTGTGTGTGAATCTAGAAATTTATAAATATATATATTAACAATTATATTTATCTTTTCTTATTTTTT
The DNA here is from genome assembly GCF_029865625.1 of Vigna umbellata. Classification (NCBI taxonomy): domain Eukaryota; kingdom Viridiplantae; phylum Streptophyta; class Magnoliopsida; order Fabales; family Fabaceae; genus Vigna; species Vigna umbellata. The sequence continues at coordinate 3,738,922 of NC_142173.1, forward strand.
ATCAATACAATTAAAATAATTTAGAACTAAAAAACTTACAAGAATGACTTAGGATTTTGTTCAAATTTTCTATTAAATATTAGTAATTTACAAAATCGTTTTTTCAGTTCTCATTATATATATATATATATATATATATATATATATTTTTTTTTAAGTTTAACTAGTTTTAAACCCGTGCTTATGCTCATGATTTTCTTTTTTGTTTCTAGTAAATATATATTATATTAAAAGATATTTAGATATATATTATATTAAAAGATATTTAGATATATATTATATATTTAGATATATATATATATATATATATATATATATATATATTAAAAGATATATAGATATATATTATATCAAAAGATATTTAGAGGTTAAAAAAATAATAATGTTTTAAGTTTATAATTAAATTTTTAATAAAATCAACATTAAAAATTATTCATAAATTTAGAAAGTCGAAATGTAACAAATAAATTTTTGTAAAAATACAAAGGAACATGTGGAAAAATAAAAGTAAACTCGTTATAAATACAAATCAGTGTATAGACATATTGATCCAATATGTATTGTTAGACTCGTATAATTAATGCATTGACAGATATTATAATATTTAACTATAGATTCGTCTAATAAGTATATGGATATACTCATCCGATGTGTATTGTTTCTTTCATCTAATATGGATGAACAAACTCGTTTATTGTGTATTGTAGGACACATATAATAAGAGAATGAATAGAGTTGTCTAATGTGTATTAATAGACTCATATAATATGTGTATAAACAAATTCATATAACATATTGCTAGACTCATTTAATCAATGTATGGACAAACACAACAAGACTCATTTAATTAGTGTATTGATAGATTCGTCTGATGTGTATTCTTAGACTCGTCTAATTAATGCATGAAATTACTTGTTTTATGCACGAAATACTTGTGTAATTAGTGCATGGATAGACTCGTCTGATGTGTATTGCTAAACTTGTATAATTAGTGTATGAATAGACCCATCTAATGTATATTGAAAGATTCATCTAATTAGTGCATGAACATACTCGTCTAATGTGTATTAATAGACTTATCTAGTCTTTGTATGAAAAAGTTTTTTTTGATGTATATTGTTAGAGTCATCTAATCAATATATCAATGACTTGTCTAATGTGTATTACTAGACTGGTCTGATCAATTCATCGATAACTCGTTTAATTAAAATATTTCTAAACTCATCTAATCGACATACACATAATTGAACAAGATAATTCAAATTAATAAAATTATTACTAGCTTCCTTTACTTGGGATAGAAAATTCTAACTCAAAGTTGCTCCTTAGAGCATTATTCCTCAAAAGATGATCTAACTATAAAAATAAAACTCCAATCAAGATTATAACACATTCTCATGATCACAAACAAACAAAGGTTTACCTTGAGTTATTTTGAATCACATGCATGGACCAGAGAAGCACATGCAACTCAAAACAATACATTTACTAAAAAAAGAAAAAAAAAGTAAACTTACTCTGTTTTGAATTATGATTGGTTGGATGTGTAGAGCTCTCTGTAAAGATCTCTCCTACAATATTTGATCTTCAAACAATGAATGATGAGGTTAAAGATTTAGACAAACACTAGTGCAGAAAGGACTTTAGACATCTGTTATTTTGGGCTTTTAACGTCTGATCTCTGTCTGACGTCTATATGGGTTACGTTAATGAGACGTCGGACACTTTAGGTCAGACGTCTATATAGACGTCTGACCATAGGTCCGACGTCTATATAGACGTCGGACCTATATAGGTCAAACGTCTATCTAGACGTCTGATCCATACAGGTCAGACGTCTATATAGACGTCAGACCTGTATAGGTCAGACGATCAGACGTCTATATAGACGTTTGACCTACATAGGTCAGACGTCTAAATAGACGTCTGATCCATACAGGTCAGACGTCTCTGAGGTTGCTCCTGACTCATGGTGATTCGAGTTTACAACTTTATATTTTAGTTGTAGAGAATGTATTGTACATTTTTTTTATTGGATGGTTTTAAAAATGTAGTGGAGGGAATTGGAGGAGTGCAAAATACAAGAAATCGCCGTCGAAGAACGCCGCCCAAGGACACGAGAATAACTGCACCAATAGACGTCTAAAGTGCTTTAGAAGTCTGTTCCCCCCATAACAGACGTCTAAATAGAATAAAAAATTATTTTTTTTAACTTTTTCATTTAGTTTTGGTGTCTATTCGGGGGAGCCGATGTATATGAGTATTTAGATGTCGGGCCCCTCCATAGTCGACGTCTAAATAGTTGTTTTATTTACAAAAAATGTCACCGGTCATATTTTACGTTGGATATTCGAGGGTCAGACGTCTAAAGGGTGACGTTAAAGGTCTTTTTTGCATTAGGGAAATAGGAGTTTTTAAAAAGGGGTTTTAGAGAGATGATGATTAGTAAATGTTTCGGGTGTGGGGTTTAAGATCACGGTTAAAGAACTCATTCACACTTTTCTCCTGCACTACAAAAAAGAAGGGCATTACCGAAGGCCAAGAGCCCTCCGAAACAGCCCAAAACTGTCAGTAAAAGGTAATTACAGACGGCTTATCAACGGCCAAAGAGCCCTCGGTAAATCCCTTGTCACTAACATTTACCGAGGGCCGAAAGCCTTCGGTAATTACCGAAGGGCGTTCTGAACCTTGTTCTGTCATGTACCACTGGACTTTGCATTCGGAAACATAAACCTGCACATGCCAACCTAGAATCGAAAATTGGAGCAAACAAATTTTCAAACAAAACTTGATTTGAACACTTCACCAGGAAAATGCTTCTAATTTGGTGGTTTTAAACCCAATATTGATTAGAAGTGATTCAACAACTCAATTGATGCATCAAATAAATTTTTATCATCATTTTAAAGATATTTAAACACTGAAACAGTTTGAAAACAGATTGCATTGTGAATTCACTGGTTCACTTCCATTTTAAAGCCAATTTTGATGGTTTAAGACATGATTCTACATATAGGCATAAAAATGATCATTTCAACAGTGCACACAACTTTAAAATGGCAAAATAAACTTGCTCAAACTTTGTATGTGCACAAACACAACAAGATTCAACAAATCATACTTACTATAGCCAAATATGTATGAAAATGTCACCAAAACTGCATCAGAATTTTGTTGTGTCTTGGGCCATTTAACATCTCCTAGCTAAGATTTTGTACCTAGATCTAGTGAATTAAGACTTCCTTTAGCTTTGTTTATGCTGTACAGTTTGATTCCAGTGTGTGTTTTCAATTCTAGTGTTAATTTTGGTTTAAAAATGCTACATAATTGGCTATAGCAGGTGTGATTTGAAGCATCTGGTTGTTTCTTTCCATTGTGAATGTTTGAACAAGTTTATTTTACCATTTCAAACCTGTGTGCACTGTTCATTCCGTCAAATTTGAGCCTACATGCAAAATCACTTCCTAAACCATTAATTTTGCTTAAATTTGGAAGTGAATTAGTGATTTTTGAGTGTAGTGTGATTCCTTGTTGTTTCAATGTTTAAACACCTTTAAATTGATGATATAAAGTTGCTTGAATCATCACTTGAGCTTTAGAAACACTGCCACTCATTTTTGGGTTTGAAAGCACACTTTTAGCCTGTGTTCGTTTGCGCTGATTTCACTGTTCAAGTGAATTAGCGAGGACTGATTTATAAAGTGATGGTTGTTCTTTTGGATGGATTTGCGTGGATTTGCTCGGACGTAAAAGCGGGGATTTGCGAGATTGCACTGTTCAACCCATCTCGCCTTATGTGCGCGGATTTGCCATGAAATGCGTTCAAAATACTGATATGCCCTTACGGAATTTCAAAATACCTGTTATAAACCATATTCGGTTATCATTTTGAATAACCGATTACAGAGATATGAAATCGTAATAAAATTAAATCCATGCACTGTGCTTTCACGTGAAAAGAAGAAGCCCTTTACTTTGGTTTGAATAGTCAACGTGAAAAGAAGCCATTTACTTTGGTTTGAATAGTAAAGTGCACTGTGTACATGTGAAGGCCAGTTTGCAGTGTCTTGGGAAAGCATATTTTCAATTCAAAAATTGCTTTTTGCAGCAGAGATTCCCTGTTTGATTCCCTGGTGGACACTATCATTCACTGCCTTTGACTGCAAAGGAGAGAATCGAGGGAAAGTTGTTTGAATTTGAACACATTAACCATGCACGCCATCGCCATTAATAAGTTGGTTGTTGGTAGATAAACAACCAAGTTTGAAGAGTTCTGCAGATTTCCAGCTTTGGCCGAGTGTGTGTGGTGAAGTATTGAAGTCAAAGCAGCTGTGTGGAGGAGAGGTAATGCTTGTTTCCGTTTTCATGTGGTTGTTGCAGGTAGAAGCATTGTGGTCTACTTCAAGAGAGAGACAGTGTTGAACAGAAGAGTTTGAATGTTGTTGACGAGGATGAGGAAGATGGTTGTTGATGATGATGAGTGACGGGATGCAGGTCGCAAAGGTGGAAGCAGTGGTTGAAGAGCTGTGGTTGTTCACGGCAGTGTATTGGGAAAGAAGACCAAGCATGCACACCAATGGTTCGTTGTTTGGGCAGGAGAAGCAGACGCAGATTACAGAGTTGGAGGTTGTGCGTATTCGGTTACAGCGAGCGTAACCGGTTACATTTTGATGCAGAAGTTGGCGTTGAGCGTATTCGGTTACAGGGTCTATAACCGGTTACAGCTTCTTTGAAAACGTGAGCTAGGTTGCACAGTCTTGTCCGGTTGCTGGACGGTGCGCGCGTGTACGTTGATTTGGGAGTATCGTGGTTTGAGGTTGATGAAGTTGCGGTATGTGACCTATTTGAGCTTCCGTTCCGGTTGATGAGGTTGCGGTATCGTGGTTGAGGTTGACGGCACCGTTCCGGTTACAAAAAAAAGACATGAACAATGTGAGGAACATGAAGAATGGGAGGAGGGAGAGCAAGGAGATGTGTTACATGGAGAAGAAGATCAAAGTTGGTCCGGTCGAAGACAGGTTGATGGGGATGGAAGTCGACAGAGGACATGGACGTTGGTGTTAGAGTTATTTGGCAAAATTTTGAACGTGTAGATGCAAAGTTTTGAACGTCTACATGCAGGATAAGCAATGAATTTGTTTTTCTTAAGCAACAGCCTAACCATTTAACCATTTGTATGTGTTTCAGGTGTATGTAATTATAAGGTGAAATTGGTCAGCCATACGGAGGTGCATAGGATTGGTAAGTTACGGAGAAGTTTACAGATTGTGTCCACTTTCATGATATTATATCACAGAACGTTGTTTGATTTATATTGTTGTTGTTAGAAACTTTCTCTGGCCACAAGAACACCATTTTTCACATCTGGAGAAGTATCAGAGAACGTTTGTTTTGTGGATTGTGTAGCTGTTGATTTTTGAAGGAGCTGGACACGTATTGGTATAAAGAAATAGTTTGGTTATCTAATTTTTAAACATTAATTTTAACAATTATTTCTAATTTCTTCCTCTTCATAAACATTTATACAATTAAATATAACAATAGAAAATTATATTTTATAATACTTTTATAACTAGGGGCAATTTGGTCATCTTCATTTTCTATCAATTAAACTTATTTTTAAAATCTATCACATCAATCAAATCCTACACTAATTCTCATAAACTTTACTTCTAAATCCACTCTCAATTACCCACAAATCCACTCAAAAAACAACTCAAAAATTACCCTCAAATCCACACAAATCCATTCAAATCATCTCCCCCAAATCATCTCCCCCAAATCCCTCCAAGTGAACACACCCTTAAAGCCATTTTTCTGGTGCAGTTTTCATTTTTAGTGTTGTTTGATTTTGTACATTCTTTAAATTTCAATTCTGGGTTGGCAAGAGCTGGTTACATGTTTGAAAATGGAATTATATGATCAAAAAAGTATAATCCAATCATAAAAATCATTTGAAAACCAAGCAATCCAGTTTTGAACCCCAAAAACCGAAAATCACAAAATCTGCACTTCTTTGGAGACTTTCATCAAACAGTTGCATTTTTATCAAACACCTTACTGCACTACTTTTGGCTCTTCATTTTTTATTTTTCTTGCGTGCTTAATCTGATCTAGTGCCTCTCCTAGGTTCCTTTTGTGTCCCTCTATTGATTCAAGGCTTAAAATCATTTGAAATCCACTTGTTTGGCCTCCAAATTGTGCCACAAAGTCTGTTACCTGAAATTAAAATCTGGTGCAGTGCAGATTTTTGTTGTGACTGGTTTAGTGTGTGGTAGGGTGTTGTGACGTTTTGGTGAGGCTTCCAAGGTCCAGAATTCTTGCTCCAAGGGGGTAGCATACTGTAATGGAAGGGTTGCTGAATTGGACAAAGAAGTAGCTCTAATAGTAGCAATTTGGCTTGATTTTCAGCAGCATTTCACCAACTTGGAACCACTTTTTTAGGTTCTAACAACTCAAACTTTGAGTTTTACCTAATTCTTTGCTTTTGACTAGTTTCCTAGGTTCATTTCTCTACTTTAGACTTGTTAGGATGTTGACATTACTTAAAATGAGTCTATATTAGGTGAATGGACAATTTCCCACCTTATAAGTACACTTTTTATAATCTAAATACTCAAACTTTGATTTTTAGGTTATTCTTTGCTTTTCACCACTTCAACAACTTTGTTTGGTGAATTGAAACTTGTTAAAACTCAAATTTAACTCAAAACCAAACTGCTACTCAAAATCACCTTTCTACTTCCCAAAATTGACTCAAAATTGGTGGTTTTGGAAGTGATTTTGTGCCTAAGCCATTCTGACACTTTGCTAATCATTTTAACAGTTTTAACTCATCAAAATACACTTGTTTTAACTCTAATTAGGCATAAAACAGAATTGCAACTCATATTCACTTTGCAAGTTCCAAAAATGGCTCAAATATGATGGTTTGACATACTAAATTGCATACAGGTCATTCTAACTTCATATCAATGCTTCTAACAACTTTAATACATCAATTTGGACTTGTTTAAACTTCCAAACATCACAGAATCACAACAGAACGAAAAAGGACTTGTAATGACTCAATTTTTGAAAATGTTGATCAACCACAACACCAAATTTGAGATTTAGGGAATTCTTTGCTTCTGACCACTTTCCTAGCATCATTTCACTACTTTACAGTTGTTAGGATGTGTATAATAGACACTCTTAGGTTACTTTAGATTAATTCCCAATTTCTCACCTATTTAGTACACTTTTTTAGGTTTTAAGTAGTCCAATTTTGCTTTTGTTGTTATTTTTTAATTGAGACTTCATTTTTATCTTTCTTTTATCTTTCTTTTATCTTTTCAAAGTTGTGTAGATAGTTAGTTTACTGTTTTGAGTAGTACTTTAATACACTTTACATTGTTAGCACTTTTAGTGTATTCTAGGTACTACTTTTAGATTCTAGGTTGTAATAATTTGAGTTTTAGGTACTTTTTGTAGTGAGTTCTTAATTAGCTAGGTTTTACCATTCTAAACTTGTTAGCATAGTTTCTTTCTAGTTTCTTTTCCTAGTTTAGTGCAGTTTGCAATTGTAGTACACCTTTTTTGAGGTTTAAGTAGTGATTTTTAGAAATTGTCTTAGGAATCACATCTACACTCTTCTCTTTGTCCTTTTTAGTCCATTACAACTTGTGTAGATAGTTTTAGGTATTTTATTTGGAATCTTCTTCTTCAATCTTTGGCTATGCATAAATTGTTGTCTCTAGTTGATGGAAATTATTCTGCACATTCTATTTACTTGTTCTAAGTTTACATGTTATGATAGTATAGTTCTGCATTACCAGTACGTATTTGGTTCCAAAACATGACTTATACTTGTTCATTACTATTATTATTATTATAGTGAATTGAGGTGGGTGATACAGCAACAACTACAGTTTAAGGGGACTACTTTCGAACTTTAAGAAGAAACAATAAGCCTTGTACTATTTTGGTTTCAAGGATAACTACAACAACAGGAAAGTCAGGACCATGACCTTCATGGAACCCAATCTTCCCTTGCTAGGCACATACTATCACAACATGGTTTCAAGGCTAACTATTGTTAGGCACTTAAGTTATAGTTTAGTTAGATTTCTTTATTAATTTAGCACTATGCCATTACTTTACTTTATGGTATTTACGTTAACAGTAGTTTTACTAAATTAGAACCATAGTTAGAAAATATAGATAGTTTACATTACCAGCATAGTAAAAGTAGACTACTTCAACCATATTTGTATATGTTTAGAAAATATAGAACCATTACAAAATATAGATACTTCATTAGAACTATTATTTTACTTCAACCATATTTGTAGTTATGTTTAGACTAGCTCGTTAACTTAGTTTAGGTGTTTGTCATTAGTTTTATATAGCTAACTTCTTTAACTTGATTTGGTGCAGAAAAGGTAAACCAAGGACAACTAAATGGAGGGCTGATCAAAACCAAGAAATCTAGTTGGGGGATTCAACATAGTATATAAGCACCAAAATGAAGCAAGGCAAACAAAAGAGGACAAACTTTACCTACCTAGAAATGATGAACTCTTGGACACTAGAGTGCAGCCCTTCAACAATGAGACTTTTGCAACCAACTTTAACCCACTATGTTCGAAGCTTCCAAAAGTTCCATGCCTTAGCCCCTGATCAACACCCCAAAACCTTGTACAATAATGGACAATTTTAATTAGCAAAACAGAAGAACAAAAAAAGATTAATCATCAAACACCTTGTTACCAAGAACAAGGACTCAATAAATTCATCTTCAATAAAAAACCAACTTACATCCACGGCAAGGGAAGAAACACGGCCCAAGACCTCAACCAAGTTGCTTTAAACAACCTTGCTCACACACACGAACCACACTCCACAAAGACCCCTCGAAGAACAATCCTCCAACCCTCCAACAACAACACTGCAACAACACAAGCTAACGTCACAACAAGTGGAAGCCAATGCAACAACAACACTCACGTCTAAATAGTTTGAACCTACCTCCTCATGCAGCGACAACCACCCTTTCGATTGGCGTCGTCGCGATAGTCCAAACCCTACTCCCGTCGCCACACCACCGTCGTCAACAAACCCCTTCCAAAAAATACCCACCGTTGAATGAGAGAGGGAGACTAAGGTCGAGTGCTGCTCAGGGAGGAGAAGTTTTAACGAAGACAAAATTTGGGAGAATGGGAGAGGGAAATCCCAAATTCTAATTTCATAAAGTCGAACCTTATACCGATGGGCATATTCCTTCGGTAAAATCACTACACTAATACCGAAGGTTAAAGTCCTTCGGTAATCACTGCACCAATACTGACGGTCAAAAGCCTTCGATAAATTAACTTTATCGAAGGCCCAAAGGCCGTCGAAAATACACCTTCGGTAATTAACCACTTTCTTGTAGTGCTGGTTACTTAATATTATCTTGAGCATCCTTCGTCAAATCATTCTAGGTCCTTGATGTCTGAACTCCAAACTGTGTGAGCGGGTTCTTGTCAAAGGCAGTCTAACGCTCAAGTCACTAATCTAGTCGATCAAGTATCACAGTAAAAGTCTTAAATTCACAATAAATGCAATAACCTACCTCAGTACCTCAGACTTATATTTATAGGTTTCGAGGTGAGCTTATGATTAGCGAAACTGTAATCATGACGCAATACCTAATAAGTGAGACTTATTAGTAAACTTAATTAAAGATTGTGCTTAAGGTTGCTTAGGCTTTCAGACCGCTCGGTCGCCTTATTCCTTTGGCCGAACGATCCCTTACTAGTTTGTATGAGTATACGGTACAATATACCTTACTAGTTTGTATGAGTATACGATACAATATAAAATGAAACTAGATTAATGAAAATCTTATTTATAAGACAATATTTTAAATAATAAAATAATCGAGTGTCACATTTTAAATCACTATTATTCTTTACTATTTGCTTGGTGTATATTTTATGTAATGATAGTAAAATACATGTTCTAGTTTTCAATTTTATGATTTACATCTTAAATTTTATAGGGTGTTTATTGATTTATTAAAAAAAATATTAATATGTTTCTTTCTTAATATAATATAAAAAAATTAGTTTTGTTTAATTTTCTTTAAACTTCATTAATTATTGAGGTAATTAAGTTCATGTTTTCGTACTTAGAAATTATTATATGTTTTAGTCAAACGAGAAAGTAATATTAATACGCAATTAATTTTGTAATTATGGTAACTAAGTACATATATAATAAATTCCGAGTTTTGATTGTATGTTAATGAAAAATTAATTGAATATTAATAAATGATAATAAAAAATATTAAATATGTATTTAATTATTGCACTAAAACGTATTTTTTATTTATAATACTAAAAATTAATGTTAATAGTTGTTATAGTGAAGATTCTAATTTATCCAATTTTAAATTATATAAATATGTTTTGTTGAAAATTTTAATAGATTTAAATTTGAAATTGAAGAGTTCCTATATAAACATTCCAATAGAGAGAATCTAAAAGCTGGTAGATTTAATATTACAAATGAAAATGTTATTTTAAAATTGTTTAAAAATTTTCAATTTAGTCTATCATGGGTATGTGACCGTTGTACTATTAATATGATGGAACGAGCATCTTGGTACACTGTGGAAAGTGACATTGGTACTAGGTTTTATCAAGAGTGCAATGGTAGTTTCAAGGCCACACGATAGGTACTGTAACAAAATTGTTTAAAAAGGATAAAAGAAAATGAAAACGTGTATGTAGTTAAATTGTTTAATTTTAAGGTGTCATATGTGTGAATAAAATTGTTATATTAGATATAGATAAACACTTACTTTCTTTTCACTATACACATTGACCTCTGGATTAATTTTGAAAATAAAATAAAATATATAAAATTAAAACCTAATAAATATATAATTATAATAAATAAAAATAACTTCATAAATTTGAAAAATTTTAAAATATTTCAACACTTTTTCTCAAGTTGGTGAACAAATTTTTTGTTTAGATATTACTTTCCCAAAATTCAAAAGGAAAAATTCTAAAAGTATATATACAAGAAAAACTATAGTAATGTAAAATGTCTTAACAGTAAATGACAATGATTATAGATAATACGTTTTATATAATATTTGTTTCAATCAAATTAATATCAACTTATTAAAACACAATTTGTTTTTACTAAATTAACAACATTATCGAGGATATTTATGGACAATTAAGACAAAATAGAAAAATAAAATACAAAGTAAAAAATTAATGAAAATTAAGTTGTGGTAATTGAACTCTTTTATTACTTACTAATGAATATTTATGGATAAATATTGACTATTAGTAATTACCAATATATCAGTAAAATTTACTAATAAATATTTTATTAATAAATTTCTATTATTAATAATTTGTCAACAATTATAATTTATTGATAAATTTTTACAATTATGAACAATATTTATTCGTTTTACTTCTTTAAATTAAGGCTTAATAGTCTATTTTGTCCCTAGATTTACTTATTATTATGAAAACGACGATCTTTGGTTAAAAAAAAAGAGTTAAGTTGATCCTACGTTGGTAAATATTGTGTCAAAGTAGTCCCTTCTGTTAAATAGAATGAAACGGAGTTAATGCATTGGTGATGTGGCAACAGAGAGTCGTCACGTGTCATTATTTAACACTATGCCTAATGATGTGTTATTTAATTGGGGGCTCATGTGGATATTTAAGTATTGGATGTTTAAAATTGGGGAAAAACTCACTTAGGGCACGGGTTGGATTAGGGCATTTAGCTTTTTTGCAAACAAAGATTGAGACGAGTGAAGAGAGAATTGCACATTCCAAGGGGTAAGATTGAGACAATTAAGGAAGATTTCGTTGAGTAAACGTAGGGGAGTTGGACACGCATTTGCAGAGTTTCGAAAATCGTCATTCGAAGGTGTGTAGGGTAGCTTTTATTGTGTGTGTTGTTGCTTTCGCTGTCCACCCCCCCCCCCTAAAAAAACATTTTATTTTTTGTCCCTTTGTGTGCTTTTGGTTTCTTTGTGGTTTCCCAGTGTCGTTGTGGTCCCTCATGATGGTGTGTGAAAATATTTTTTTATGTTTTATTTGTGGTCCCCATACAAAGTTGTTTTACTTCTTTATGGTCTGTTATTGGTGTGTTTATGGTTCCCCATAATAGTATTATGTTTGTAGTGTACATGACATTTCTGTTAAGCATGTGTTTAATTGTCAAAACTTGTTGTTGTTTATAATGTTAGTAAAAACATTACTTTTATGTTAGTTGGGTAAAGTAAATGTAGTCTGACAACAATTTGGATATTAGTTTAGATGGCCAACTCAGACATTGAAGTCGTCTTTCACCATGGGGGTAAATTTGAGAATAATGGGACATTTAGATACCACTTTGGTGAAACCACAACTTTTAAAATTGACCCAGCTAGATGAAGCTATTTTGTAATTTTGTCCATTCTGAAGGGGATGGGTTATAGGAATGTAAAGGAGTTGTGATATTCATTGGGACATGGTCATGTGTTAGAAGATTCGTTGGAACTATTATCTGATGACAACGATGCATGTCATTTGGTGAAAATTGCTATGTTGAAGGGTCAAGCTCACCTGTTTGTTATACACATGGTTTGTGAGCCTGAGTATCTTGATATGTTATAATACTTTCCTGAAGCCCAAGTTGAGGGACATAGTGGTGAAGCACAAGTTGAGACACATAGTGGTGAAGCAGAAATTGAGATTCAGATTGTTGTTTACTTTAAGTACTTAATTACATTGCTTATCATTGCAGTTGGCCAGGACTGGAATTTTTTGAGGTGAGACACACTTCAACCGTTGGTGAAAAGTTTGTGGTTGACATAGATAAAGTGGAGTGCAGTTGCAGAAAGTGGACTATATCAGGAATCCCATGTTGTCATGCACTAGCTGCCATGACATTTCTTGACATCAATGGAGAAGACTACATCCCTTATTGGTTTAGAAGATCAACATATCAAGAAACATACATGCCAATTATATACCCTGTCAATGGTCCTGACCTTTGGGAAATGACTTCTCATAGTGATGTTTTGCCTCCACCTAAAAGGGTGTTTCCTGGTAGACCAAAAAAGAAAAGAAGACTAGAGCCTTGGGAGCTAAAGAAGGATGACACACAACTGAAGCAAGGTGGAACTCGTAAGAGATGTGGCATATTAGACAGCTTGGTCATAAAAGAAATAATTGCCCAAAAGCTCCTCCACCAAACCAAAGCCAATCTCAATCAACTCAGCAACCTGAAAGCTAAGTAGAACAAACTCAACCAAGTACAGGACCAAGTCAGGTTACACAATGCCAAGTTCAACAAACCGATCCAAGTACAACACCAAGTCAGCTTACTCAGTGCCATGTTGAAGAAACTCAGCCAACAACAACAGGAGTTAGAACTTATTTAGAACTGACAAAATGTTTAGCTGAAGTATGTTACAGCCCAGTATTGCTATTTTGTAAACTTTGATATATATTTAGAATTTCGTTTTGAATTGGCTATTTTGTAAACTTTATTATGTCTTTTGAATCCTGCTTCGTGATGTATTAAGCCACCAACAACAATGTTGTACATTTCAATTAAAATATTCTGAATTTAAATGACAATTTTATGTTTTCAATGTGCATTTGAAGTCCAATTTGTAATGTATATTCTGATGATAGGAAAATGGATCTTTGTTGTGAAACACTTTATCAGTCCAGTGCAGTAGTCAACATAGACAACAGGGGACAATGATTTCGTCCAATGCACTTTCAGAAGCAACAATTTTACTTCAATGTCCTTATGTTCTATATATAACAAAAAATGTATTTTGAAAGCATAAATTCAGCTGCAGAAATTGACAATTCTCATTCATTACAAAACATCATATTACAATACAACTGTCTAATACAACTGTCTAAGCTACTCTTCACAACAACTGTCTAATACAAGACATCATGGTGTTTTAAATAAAATACAAACAAGGGTGATGTTAATTAATCCCATAAAACATAACATTCATATTAGCAACTTGTCCCTTTTTTGACAACCCATAAGAGATTTCTCCAGGCTATTAATCTTTTTCCTTTGCGTAGTAGTAATACTGTCACCATCATCTACATTATCTTCATTACGCCATTTAAAGAAATTGCATCCTTGAAGTTCTTCATTTTTTGTCTGCTGTTCGAAATATCCAACACAATGTAATCACCAAAATGTCCGCTGTTCATTAATCACAAAAATGTAAAATCATAAAAATTAAACTACAAACCTTGTAATTAGGGCAGCCCCAAAATTTCTTCCCCTCGTTCTTGACTGTTTTGCCACTCTCAACACTGCAACCTCTCCACAATGGCATATTTGGCTTCCAACGAATCCTCTCGATGAACCACCACGAGAGCTCCCCCATGAGCAAGACGAACAACCTTGATTGAAAGACATTGCCACTTCAAAGCCAAGGCCAAAACGAGAAAATCACAAACCACAAACCACTTCGCTAAGCAACTACGAAAGAGGGAACACCACTTCGCCAAGCGTGAACCTCCAACCTACTGCAAACAAAAAACAAAGAAATCCAAACCCTAACCAACAACAACAGAATGGAGAAGAAGACAAACAAGAAGAACAACACCCACGTACCACTATAGCTTTTTCGCGTAATGTAGTTGAAGAATCCTAACTTTGTTTCCAACTCGTGTCCTAAGTGAGTTTTTCCCCAATTTTAAACACCCAATACCTAAATATCCACCTCAACCCCCAATTAAATAACACATAATTAGGCATAATGCTAAATAATGACACGTGACGATTGTCTGTTGCCACATCACCAATGCATTAACTTCGTTTCGTTCTATTTAACGGAAGAGACTACTTTGACACAATATTTACCAACGTAGGATCAACTTGACTCTTTTTTTTAATCAGAGACCTTTTTTATAACAATAAGCAAATCTGAGGACAAAATAGACTATTAAACCTTAAATTAACTATTTAATAAGAAGTTTGTGAGGTGGTGTTTCTAATATGGTCTAATATCTTGCATTACTTTAAAGAAAATCATGTTTTTGGATACTGCCTGGGAGATCTGGAATCATTGTTATTATTTGATGCTACGAGGGATAAGCTTTCATATAGTTTAATTAGTATGTTGCTTTTGTTTTACTTGTTTTTCTTTCGTAAAAAAAAAATATCATTATTCATAACTTTGTTACTATTTTGTATTTTAATGTCTTTTCGTCGTCGTCCTTGTTCTATATTTCTAATTTACAATAAAGTTTGAATTTATTCTCATAAGTGAAATAATTAATGAGTATCTCCTTTTTCGGCAACTATAATGAGTATCTTGAAATTAAAACAGTTTTTATTATTTTTTAATGGGAGAAATTGAAATAATATTAATATTTCTGAAATACATATGTTACGGATTACCTAAATTTAGGTACTTTTAGTCTTTTAAATTGAAAACTATTCATTTTAGTCTCAATTTTAAAAAAATCTGTGGGATGCCTGGTCAGTGTCACCAATGATGTTATACTTATCTGTATGAATAAGGATATCCAACTACATGTATATTTTAGAACTTTCGGTTAGGATATTTTTTATTTTTCAAAGTTAGATTACATTATATTTTAGTCTTCTTAATTTTAAAATAATTTTTTTAGTTTGTAAAATTTAAAAATAATATTTTAATTTTTCAAATTTAAAATTGATATATTTGAATCTTTCGAGGATAATTAATTTTGATTACTTGTGCATTGAATCATAGGTACTTGGGATGAGATGTTACTTATGGTAAATTTTAGGGTTAAATATGTTTTCCGTCCCTTAAGTATCACACGATTTTGGTTTTAGTCCCTACTCGAAACTTTGATGGCTTTTAGTTCTCGTAGTTTTGAAACTATTAGTATTAGTCCTTAAAAATGGACGGCGTTAAGTTTTAGTAGATGTGGCAAACGACGATGCCAGGTTTGATGCCAACTGCGCTCTGCACTCTCTGCCACGTTGCTGGCCAATAAGAATCTGACACTCACGTGGCCATTCTCGTTCTTCCTCCCTCACCCTCACTACAACTCGAATTTCAACCGTCAAAAGAACTCAGAATGTTCCTGCCAAAGCCGCTGCTCAGCGCCTCGCTCAAGTCATGGCTTCTCAGACCGCCGACGACGACGACGGCGAAGATCTAGGTTTTCGCTGCACTGCTCCTCCGCCTCTATCTCTCTCCAGGAACTCTGCTAAGTCCACTGCAACTCTCAGATCGCCATCTCCTACCGCGGTCCGATTCTTCCCATTCCACTCCACATTTATCTCATCCATCATTAACTGACTTCGCCGTTGTTTGTAGTAGTGTTTGCAGTTTTTTTTTTCAGGTATAGGTTGCTTGTAGAGTTTATTGGAGGATTCCACGGCCCCACTTTTAGCAGTTTTCAAATCATGGTGTTCCTCTGTTATTGGATTTTTTACTGTGCTGTATTTGCGTATGAAATATACTATAATTACATGGTGCTTCCTTCTTTAGCTCCTTTGCCAATACTGGCATTGCGCAATAGAACACTCCTGCAATTTTTATACATTTTCTTGTTAAAGTTTACTAATATTAGCAAGTAACAAATATGCATCAAGCTTTCAAAGTGAATACATCAAACAAAAGTGTATCATATGCTCTGTATGCAAAGAGGGATGGTTTGTAACTCAGTTGTTTCTGTTTTAAATCTCAGTTATTAATATGAATATTTTCTTTTACGATTAACTATTTAATCATATTAAACAATGGTTAATTAGTATATTATTATTAATTGACTTAATTAACTGAGATGAGTAGTCCTAATAATAAAAAAGTTGTGGATAAAGTTATGGTATATTAACAATTTTATTTAAATATATAACCAGATGAAAACTCTATTTAATTTATCAATCATTTATTTGTATTATTATATTTTAGTTGTTAAATAATTGGTATAGTCATAAAAGTATTATTTACTTTTAATATATACATCAGGTAATAAGTTTTAATCTTCTTATAATTACCGATAATTTTTTTTTGTAACTTAATTAACTACAATACTTCTTTAACTTTCCCAGTATCAGTTTTTTTTAGGAGGGAAGGGTTAATTTGCCTTACATTTTAACTACTTTGGCTTTTACTTTTATGTAGTGGGATTACTTGTATTAGTTTAACTCTATCTTACGCAAACTAAATTTTTAAGATTTGTATTATTAGTAAGATACTTTAAACTAAATATTGTTTTATTTGTAAATAGTTTAAATTATTGAAGAACTGCACTAGATATCCATTTCTTCATATTTGTATTGAACAACTAGATCTATGGATCTATAGTTCCATGTAAATTATCAACCGGATCTATGGATCTATGGATCTATTGAACTGCACTAGATGTAAAACTATTGGAGCTCTCATCTGATCTGGTCGCTTGACTTGTTTCTGTGTTTGATGGTTCCTGCACCTGACCTTATAAAAATTGATAACTGAACATGGAAGTGGAATAATTCTATTTTTTGAAATGGGAGACAGAGTAGTACATCAAAGCTCTGGTAGTCTTGTGCTGGAGCTCCATAAGGGCCATCAACGAGCAGTCTCGGTTGTCTGTGAAACAAATCGTCAGTTAATGATGGATGGGATAAATGTGGAGTGGAATGGGAAGAATCGGACCGCGGCAGGAGATGGCGATCTAAGAGTTGCAGTGGATTTAGCAGAGTTCCTGG